>NC_056598.1:29926098-30161098 GCF_018340385.1 Cyprinus carpio
TTGGACACTTAAATCACAAAAAAATTTATCTGAATGTGTTTGCATTAAATAATAAAATATCATTTAGAGTAAAGGAGGATGCAGAAACTTACTTTGTAATTAGAAGTTAACAAATCATGAAAAAAATGATGCAAAACAATTATATATATTAATAAAAAAAAAAAAAAAACGATTTCTTTTTCAATCTTTATATCACATTAGCTTGAAGAGTGTGCTATTTGACATTAATAAAAATCTCTCTGAAATTTTTAAGTGCAGTTTCAGTGTCCGAATACTTCACGCAATAAAACAGTTTCTTTATTGTAGCAATCTTCAATGCTTCAAAGCCCTACGTGAACTGAATGTTGGCTCTTTTCTCACTGCGGTTGGTCGGCTGGTCTTACATTTGTTTGAAAGAGTTTCAATATACGGTCTGATTTCTCCAAGTGATTTGTGAAGGGATTTGTGCGCACGCAGGGTGGAGTAGGTGTTTTATGGTTGACATAAACACATGCAGCAGCTCAGATGTGGTCGGCCGACCCGCGTTTCACCTTACCTTCATGTGTTCGGTGCCTGGGAGAAAAACAAATACCAGCACAGCTCTGAAGACACAAAAAGCACGGCATACACAACACAAAACCTCATGCAACATGCAAACTGCATCTGCACAGCATGGCAAAGCACAAGCGCCATGCAACACAGGGTGCATTCAGGTCAGAGAAGCCACTTGTGGCCCAGCGGACCTAGATTTGACCTGGATGACAGATGCTGAACTATTAAAGTTCAATTCTAACTGTTTACTCCTGATATGATCTAATAAGGTTGTGCAAAACAATTAAGCATTGATACTCGCACAATTAATACTTCTCTAGCAAGTATGTCTAACTCCACTGAGATACTGATTCAATAAGCATATTATTTTAAATATATATAAATTGCAAAAACATCGTAAAGTAACTGTGACACTGTGGTGAAACCAGTTGCCACTTTGTGTCAGAAAACAGGAAGTGCTTTGGTAAAAGCTTCTCACTTTTCTAGACCAAAGTGTCATTCTGAGGTCATATTGTCATGATGAGTTTGTAAGGTCACTTTAGTGTACTTCAGGAAGGTTAAAGCCCGTTTAAAACGATCCTAAAGTATTATTCTTACCACGAGAGTCATGATTATTCCAGCTTTGCTGAAGTCGTTTTCAAACTGTATGCTGTTTTCTGAATTATGAAATCATTGAGAGATTCAAAGAAAATACTATTGCACAGGAAAGATGGTGTTAAACTTGTTGCAGAAAACAATGAAGAGCTAAAAAAAATTTTTTTTTTAAACCAAATATGTAACAGACCTGTTTTCAGAGAATGTCTTCAGAGAATCTGGAATTTATTTTATTTTTGTGCCTTATTAGCAAATTGTTATATCCTGTTCAAAGCATAAATGTATTAATTGCTAGTGAGATTTAGTGACAGCTATCGGGGTAAGAAAAATAAGCTGATTTTTATCTTCAACCCTGTTATGGATGAAACAGAAGTTGTGTAAAAATAATGTTTATGAAGAAGGATGCTTGTTAAAACATCAAACAGCTTCCTACTGATTCTAATCAGATTACTGACTACTAAATATAAACTGTATGTGAATTATCAACTGTATGTGAATGCCTCCGCAGAATTTGTGCATCATCATTGCTTTTAATGAAAAGCAAAACTGTTTTGCTCAACCATTTTTTTCCATAGACCTGAAAAGCTTTTTACATTTTGCTGAACTAACTTAAAAAAGTCTGAGGGCCACAAATATAAGCAGAATGGCCCGTCTTTGTTCATGAGTCCAGTTCGATGGAAATCAAAGGTCTGGCTGAAAACAAACCGACAAAGGGTTGCTTCCACAACAGAACTTCCTCTTGTTGCTTCTGTTCAGCCGCATCATCAGTTTTTAAACCGTTCAACTACAGATCAATGCTTTGTTTTCACGTCGCTCCAAGAAGCACCATAAAAGTGTGCTCTGAAGGCGTTTGATAGCAAAGACATTATAGTGCCCAAGTTCTATGGATACTGACTTGTACAAGTTTAGAACAACAAGAGGGTGTATAAATTATGAAATATCTCTTTAGAGGAGTAGTTCACACAAAATTTAACATTTGCTTAAAATGTCCTCACCCTCAGGCCATCCATGCTGTAGATGAATGCCGTCTCATTCTGACGGCACCCATTCACTGCAGAGCATCCAATGATGAGACAGTGATGCAATGCTACATTTCTCCATACCTGATGAAGAAACAAACTCATCTACATCTTGGATGGCCTGGGGGTGAGCACATTTTTAGCACGTTTTCGGTGTAAAGCAGGATGTGACTCTTGCATTAGCATGCGCAGGACAATACAAACGAGCAAAACGGCAGCGCAGGAAGCAGCGATGGCAAATGTCAGGATGAAGCGGATGCAACTACAAACTACAATAGCAGAAACTGGCCAGATGGAGACGATCGGACGGCATGACACTGGACTTACAGCTCTACAGTCTGTGAACGCTGAGGACGGGTTAACCGCAGACTGTAACGTTGAGGACGAGGAGACGGGTCCCCTGTCCACATGTGTCTTTCGAACGGCTGGAGCACCAAACCCTTGACTATGAACCCCTGAACCGCTATTCTTCCCTGAAAGTGTCAAAAAAAAAATCAAAGATGAGACCCACACACCAACAGAACAGTTCAGGTACAGGAAAAGATCATTAAAATCATGAAAAGTGCTGCAGAATTCAGTCAAAAGCAGCTGAACTCTCAGTGTATCTCACATGATTTGAACAACGATTTATCAACATTTAATCAAATGAAAGCATTAAAAAGAGTGATGATTGGTTATTTATCATTGCTGTTTAATATTATGGCTATTTATCAGCAGACAGGACCGATCACATGATTTTGATCAACTAACGAAGACAAGACATCTATATTAAATGCAGCTGCTTTAACAAAGTCCAGTTGCTTTTGTCCAAATTCTGTGATGAACTGGAAGAACAAGACCTTCACAAATTGATTAAAAGGACACCCTTGATATGTGGAAGATGAAAGAAGTGACAGCAATCAAGAAAACTGGAAAAAACATATATATACAGTACAGGTCAAAAGTTTGGAAACATTACTATTTTTAATGTTTTTGAAAGAAGTTTCTTCTGCTCATCAAGCCTGCATTTATTTGATCAAAAATACAGAAAAAAAACAACAGTAATATTGTGAAATTTATTACAACTTAAAAGTAATAGTTTTCTATATTTGAATATACTTTAAAAAAATATTATTTATATTCATGTGATGCAAAGCTGAATTTTCAGCATCATTACTCCAGCACTTCAGTGTCACATGTAACATCAGTCTATCACATGATCATTTAGAAATCATTCTAATATTCTGATTTATTATGAGTGTGGGGAAAACAGTTCTGCTGTCTAATATATTTGATGAATAAAAGGTTTAAAAAGAACTGCATTGCTATTCAAAATAAAAAAAAATAATAATAATATATATTCTAATAATATATTTTCTTTACTATCACTTTTTATCAATTTAACACATCCTTGCTGAATAAAAGTATTGATTTTATTTAAAAAAAGAAAGAAAAAAAAATTACTGCTCCGTCAGGATCAAATTATATTCCATATTCTAACAAGCACAAACCCAAACACTGAGTAAAACAGTACATTAGTGATTATATTCACTTTTTGTGCATTATATTTGCTATTGCATGAAATAAGTATCTTTAAAATAAATAATATTAAATTATATAAATATTAAAATAATCAAAACACTACTAATAACAATAAAAAAATATTTATAATATATAATAATAATATTTATAATCAACATTTCTCTTTCAGTGAGCTCACTGCGATGCATTCTGGGATTGTTTTCTCCACCAAGTATCCATGCGACGCTGCCTTACAATTTGGACAAAATGAGGCATCTTAGAAGTCACTATAATGTTCCTGCCTACCTTTTGGAGCAGACGTTTAATTAACTTGGATTAAACGAGTGCTTTAGATGGTCTGCAGTGGATGACATCTATTAGATCAGATTGAGGATGTTAAAAAAAAGGCACATATTCAGCAGCGGTGCACCAACACCACTGCAAAAGTTTCATTTCTTCAAACTTTGAGCAGAATTCACAAACCTTTAAAAACTGCCAACACCAACCACAACCCACAATAACAACCAAAAAGATTTAAATGAGCTCGACATGAGGTGAATCTCACAAAACCTCTCAAGAACATGCAGCATTTAAATGCATTAGTGTAATGAAATATGTTTTAATATTAAAATTGAATCATAATTGTACAATAAACTTATTTAAATATTTAATTGTGAATTGTGTGAAATATCTGTTGTAATACTTTACATAAAAAATATTGTATTACTGTGATGCTCTTATGATAGTGACAATTAGGAAATATGCATTTAAACTCATTACTGTAATTTTTTTATTTTATATTATATTATTTTATTAGTAAAATTAAAATTGTGAAAATTTTAAATTTAAAAATGTAATTGCATATAAATAATTTTTGAATGCAAAATACCTGTTGAAATGTTTTTAAAAATGTTTTATTAAAACAATTACTGTAATGATCTAATGTGTGTGTGTGTGTGTGTGTATATATATATATATATATATAGATATATAATATATAGATATATATATATATATATATATATATATATATATATATATATAACACATACATATACAGTATAGATATATATATAGATAGATATAAATATACATAAATATGGGCTGTGATTACGTGTCAAACTCATTAATGCAATTAAAAAAATATTTAGTACTAAATTTAAAATAAAGTTGTTTTTACATATTATTGTTTTAAAGTACAGTAAATGCTGAATTACAGAAATGATGACCACTTTTGTGAATAATTGCCAAAACAACAACAACAGCAACAAACAAAACACTAAAAAAAAAAAAAAAAAAAAAAAAAAAAAAAAACATTATTTAGTGGTTAAATGTGTTAAGTAGCTTAAATGTCACAATGCAAAATTCTTCCAAAAATTAGGAAGAATTAAAAATAAACTTTGGGATACAATATGACATATTTATCTTTTCAGGAGATTCACCAGAAAAAGAAATGCATTAAAGAATTAAAGTGCCTAACTAAGGAATGGAAGTAACATTTGCATGTGAAATCTGCACCATTAATATTCTGTATGAAGTTCTCAGAGGATCGTTCAGAGTGCAAACACATAAGAGAAGCCACAAAGGGTCACAGAGATCAGAAACGTACAGCATTTACACCCGAGGAGTGTGAGAACCTGGCATAAACATATTTAGCCAGCCGTGGGAACACTGGTGCTCAGTTTAAGGGTGTGAACCACGAGCTTTAGAGGAACTCACTTCTCTATATCTCTCTCACCACTACACAGGCCTCGTGTGCCATGGAGAGGAAGAGTTTTTTCTTTCTTAACTCAGAGATAGTAGTGAAACTACCAGCGCCGCACCCATGCCCTTTCTGTGCCTGTTATAGCCATAAACACACCGCAAACAACACTAAACAATCCCCTGCAGCAAACACAAGAGAGAATTAGTAGTGTAAACACCTCGCTGTGAAGGTTACGCGCCGGAAGAGTCCTAACGTAAAAGCGCTGAATGCAGAGCGTGAACACGCATGCTGGTGTTACAGGTGACTTCAGTGCATTCATGAGAAAGACTGCAGCTCAGTGTGCAAAACAAACCCATGAGAGTATCTCGCAATTCAGATATTTATCTGAAAATGCATCTGAGCCTGAAACTTACCAATGTGCACACAGACACTTCTCATAACTAAAGATGAATTATACAACCACTATAAGTACAGAGACTCACGTAAAGTGCATACTATCTAGCAAATCTCTTTATAGTTATAAATCTTAATTCTTTATATTGTCACAAAATGCTAATTATATCACCCAGCTGTTAATAAATGAATAAATGTTTTTGGCCAAGTATGAACACAGACTAAATCTAATAATTACCAAATTAATAATTAATAATGAAATAAACAATCACTAAGTATATTCACTCACGTTACGTGATATATACTATATAGCAAATCTATTTATAATTAATAATTATATTTATTTGAATTATTTACAATTCATCCATTTTAATTATTAGTATACTTATAAATTAATATTATTATTTAATAAACAATTAATTATTTTTATACTGATTTTATAAATGTAAAAAATTTATTACTGTGATGATCTAATAATCGTGATAATTTTTGTAATTATTCATTATTGCAATTAAATTATTATTGTTTTATAGTATATACATTTTAATAGTAAAATAAATTAAAATGTAAAAATTTAATTACATTATATAAATTTTTCATGCTCTTCGTGCTCTTTATGTTGATTTTTAATAAAATATTATGTATATAACTCATTATATAGCTAATTACTGTAATGCAAATGTCTTTATTATGTATTTAATTATATATACACATGTAATTATTATTTAATACAATTTTTATAATTTTGCAAAATAAATGTATAATTATATTATTATATATATATATATATATATATATATATATATATATATATATATGATATATATATATATACACACACACAGACATACATACATAAATCAAAAAGCTCTATAAATAAAGTACAATATAAAGTGTTAACAAAATTTTAAATGAAAACAGAATATAGATGTTTACAACTAATGTTAACAAATACAATGTTTAAACAGAATTAATGTTAACAAATGCAACCTTATTGTAAAGCGTTTTACCCAAAAATCTCTGTATTTTCATCATCTGAACGTATTGTCGGACGTATCATTTTATTCCTCGTGTTTGGATTAAAGCATCAGCTACATGTATAAATGGTCACAGAGTCACAGTAGAAGCCGGGTAACCTCTACAGTGCTGATAACGCCGCAGGAAACAGTGATTCACAGCGTCGACCAAAACAGAGGCTGACAACACACCTTGAAGATGTGATTCCGGATTCTCTCGCTCTATATGTGGATGCAGGTCATCAAGGCTGAGTTTACAGGACCTCACACACACACACACACACACACACACACACACACGCACACACACACACACGCACACAGACAGTCATGTTGTGTACACATCTGCACATGTGAAAACACAAACAGACTTTCTCACGAACGCAAATCTTGCAAATACACAAACAAAGCAATCTCTTCTAGGAAAAATACACCCTTATTTACAGTTTTTACCCCAAAATTACATTTTGTCATTATTTACTCAACCTAATGTCATTCACAACCCGAATGTGTCTGACTATAGTACTTGTCAAAATAACGATTTCTAGATGTTTCTAATGAAGTCTCTTCTGCTCACCAAGGCTGCATTTATGTGTTCAAAAATACAGTAAAAACAGTAAAATTGTGAAATATTACAATTGATTCTTCAGAAATCATTCTAATATGTTGATTTGCTGCTCAAGAAACATTTCTGATTATTATCAGTGTTGAAAATATTTATGCAGAAATCATGTTTGGCGTGTGTGTTTTAAATAATGATTTTATTCAGCAAATATGCATTAAATTGATCAGAAGTGACAGTAAAGACATTTACAATATTGCAAAAAAATTCTATTTCAAATGAATGCTGTTCTTTTGAACTTTCTGTTCATCATAGAATCCTGAAAAACTTTTTTTAAACATTGATAATATTAAGAACCATTATTAATAACGGAGCGCCAATATTAATTGAGCAGCAAATCATCATATTACAATGATTTCTGAAGATCATGTGACACTGAAGACTGGAGCAATGATGCTGAAAATTCAGCTGCGCATCACTGGAATAAATTACATTTGAACATATATTTAAATAGGAAATAGTTATTTTAAATTGTAATAATATTTCACTATTTTTACTGTATTTTTGATCAAACAAATGCAGCCTTGGTGAGCAGAAGAGATTTTCCAAACATTTGACAAGTACTGTATATACTTTCATTGAGTGGAAAACACAGCGTGAACACAGAGGAAGGCAAGTCACGCATGTTCTATGGACAAATAAACCTGCAGTGGTCTGCGTGACGCTGCAGCAGCTGAATATCTCATGCCAAGGCGACTCTTATCTTCCCTGTCACAGCTGTCCTACGATGAGCTCACAGCGCACTGATGCGTTTCGATATCGTTGAAATGGGGAAGTGCTTGTCTTTCCATTATCAGACTATCACTCTGCATGATCTGTCATTTTATGGAGTTTGTTTGCGTGTGGTGAAATGTCTGATATGAATTGCAATACTGAAGTCTGAAGGTGTTTATAATTAAAACTTCAGTGATTACTTATAAGAATGCTCCAGTTTCAATAATTCATCAGAACTTAATGCACTTACAGTGGAAGTCTATGGTGCACTGCACTAAACAAATAAGATTTGAAAGTATTGCCAAGGTATGTGACAAGGAGAGCACTTATGTGACATAACTATCCGAAATATTTACCAATGTTGTTATTATTATATTATATATTTTCTAACTAATAATTATAATTCTGTCATATAATTTTTTATAATATTATATTATTATATTTTATAACTAAAACTATTAAACGACGATTTCAAAAAAAAAAAAAAAAAAAATCAAAAAATAAAATTTTAACTTAAAAACAAAAAGTGCTAAAATGATTTGAAAAATTATTAATACTGGAAAAAAATATATATTTAAAAACTAATAAAAATGACAAAAGCCCAAAACAAAATTACTAAAACTTGAACAAAAATTAAAACTGTGAAAAAAAAAAATTATATACATATATTAGTGCTGTCAAATGATTAATCGCATTCAAAATAAACGTTTTTGTTTGCATAATATATGTGTGTGTTCTGTGTATATTTATATATATTACATATACACACATACAGTATATATTTTGAAAATATTTACAAGTTTTTGTTTATATCCATATAACGTATATTATAAATAAATACATTTAATATATAAACATATTTTTCTGAAATATATACATGCATGTGTGTGTGTATTTATATATATAATACATATATTATGCAAACAAAAACTTTTATTTAGGATGCGATTAATCGTGATTAATCGTTTGACAGCATGCAATCATTAATCATTTCACAGCACTAATATATATATATATATATATATATATATATATATATATATATATATATATATATATATATAAATATTTTTTTTTTTTTTTTTTTAGTTAATAATGTTAGTAAATAAAAAAAGTTCTTAAGTACTAAAATTAGAAAATTAGAAACTAAATTAATTGATAAAAAATGACAAAAGCACAAAACAAAAGTGCTACAACTTAAACTAAAATAATAAAAAAATATTAATAATTACTATTATAGTATATAAATAACAATCCTTTTGAATTACATTGGTAAAGTATAACCAGACTCTCATCATATGAGTATTCTCTTAACACTAAAAGGATGATTTTACAATTATACAGCTCAAATAACAATTTTATAAGAAAAAAATTTTTTTGCTGTGGGATGAGTCTGGGCCTGGTTATAGCTGGATGAAGATAACTAGTCTTACAACTCCCTGACATTTCTGCTCAAATTGAACATGTCTAGAAATAATAATAAATCAAGCATACATCATAAAATCAAAAACTCATTCTAAAGATTTCGCTCCAGACATACAGTTCTTAAATTTGGTTACAGATGTCAGCATGTTACACAAAAAGCACTTAATATTATAATAATATTACTACACCAGATAAACATTTCACTCTTCTTCACCGCATAATAAAACCAGTGAGATAAATCACACACACACTCTCAGGCTTATCAGATGAATGTGGTGATCAAATCAGTAAATCTGTTCTCACCGTAAGGAGGCGGCGCTGGTCTCTGCGGCCCGGGTTTTTTGGGAGGAGGCAGCGGGTACGTCGGCTTTCGGCTCTGAGAACATACACAAATCACAAGTCGTCAGAGTTGGGAAAATCAGGGTTTTTGCAGGTTTTATGAAAGTAAATTTAAGACCTTTTTAAGACTTTTTGTGTAAAGAAAACTTAAGGAACACAATTTGTTTTATAAGCAACACTTCGAAGATTGAAAATACAACTTCCAATTTTAACACTGTAAAAAGGTGACGTTCTTCATTATTTTGTCTTGTTCTTTGGTGCAAATGTCTTAAGATTCTTAAATCAAGATAAATGCACTTGACAAGCACAAAGACATAGAATAAGAAGTCTTGTTTTATGTGAAACTGATCAAAATGAAGTGAATTTCTAATGATAAAAGAACAAATACCTGTCAATGGGCTCAGAAAACACTCAATTCTGTTCAATTTCGGAAAAAACAAGACAATAAAAGCATGCTGATCTAAAGATGTTTAGATATCTGTGCCAGAAAAGAAGACAAAAATACTAAGGAAGATTTTTATGTTTTGCAAATCATGCAACATTTAATGCAGTGACTTAATGCATTTAAGACTTTCTGTTCTGATTTAATTTGTGGAGGGGTTAATAAAGACATTTTAAGACCTTTTTAAGTTATACTGTATAGCGGTGAATGGAAACTACAACAAATATAATGAACACTATGAACACTTCAAACTGAATTATGCTAGATTACTACATGAACATTGCATTAATTGCATTTTTTTGCATGTCAGTTGCATCAATATCAGTTCATTTTACACATTTAAGGTACTTTATTGTGTGTAAAAGATTTTAATCTATTCTATTCTTTGCTTTTATACCTCTGTTGCAATCATTTTATGATTAAAAAAAAAAAAAAAACCTTTTTATGCAAAGCACTTTGAATGATCATTTTGCATGAAATGTGCTGTATAAATAATCCTGCTTTCTTGCTAAAATTGTCTTTAAAATCATTTAATATTTCATGCATCACACCTGAAACGGAAGGTGAGGTCGGGGTTATTGCATTGTGGGATACGGTGATCCATGCAATGTGTTTTGGCTGTATAACTTGTATAGCAGATCATTCAGATTATATTCCATGAATATAAACAGTTCACATGCTGCTGCTTATAGTGTGAATAATGCACACTACAAAACAGGACAAGCAATATGCCATTCATTTAACAAATTTTGAGTAATCTCGACTTCAGTTTCCCAAATGCATGCTGATTAGTGTAAACGAGTTGAGCTTGCATTGATCTGGATGAACTATAGTAGATTTCTCTTTTGAACATACCTTTGACATTTGAGAGAAATCAGCAAAACCACCTTTCCCTCCAAAAGAGTCGCTACCGAAAGGGTCTGACGCAGCAAACGGGTCTGTTTATGAAAGAGAGAAAGCACAAGCAAATGATTAGATGGAAACATCTAGTAACACGGCCGCTGCAAATGCTCAGTTCTGTCCGTTTGCTGAACAGCGCGGCACAAACACAGGTGCTATTTTAAGAGAGCGGCTTGTATGTGGCCAGTGTTTCTCATTTTTCCATGACTTTCAGCTCCTGAAAAGCACACGTTTTGTTTTCCATCTGCAGCTTTTTTTGGCTTCCATCTGTGACGTATGTTTCTGATGAACTAATGACGACGTTATGAAGGAGTCATACAGTTGAGCTATATCTTATGTCTTAAGATAACTAATAAATGACAAAAAAAAAGAAAGAAAGAAAGAAAAAAAAAATCACAAAAATATTTTACTATCACCGAGATATTATTAGATTTTATTATTTTAAATCAGTTTTTATTTTTATATTTTCCATTTAAATTTTAACTAAAGTTTTAGTAATTTAGTGTTTTTGTAATTTGTAATTAGTGATATATTTAATTTTTAGTTTCAGTTAACTATAATACCTCTGGGTGCAACTTCTATGAATGAAATTAATCTAAATTAATCCAAAATTAAAATAGAAAGAAATAGAAAAATATTTATTATTTTTTTGCTTTCATGTTTTCGAATTCCAAACTAAACATTTTCAAACTAAAACCTTTTCTCTTTTTATTTCCAGCCTGTATCCTGTAAATAATCAATTAAATCTAATAATGTTCACTATCAAATATTTCAAATGTTTGGGGTCATTAAGATTTTTTTAATGGTTTTGAAAGAGTCTCTTCTGTTCATCAAGGCTGCCATTATCGGATCAAATATACAGTAAAAACAGTAATATTGTGAAAAAATATTACAATTTAAAATAGCTGTTTTCTATATGAATACCAGTTAAAATGTAATTTATTTCTGTGATGTGCAGCTGTATTTTCAGCATCATTACTCCAGTCTTCAGTGTCACATGATCTTCAGAAATCATTCTAATATGATGATTTGCTGCTCAAGACACATTTCTGGTCAGTGGACCGAAATGTTGCTTATGATAAACTTCAATATTTAGCAAGTATAGATAATGTGCAGGATTGCATCTTTTTATGAACAGAAAGTTCACAAGAACAGCATTGATTTGAAACAGCAAAATTATAAATGCCTTTACTGTCACTTCTTCTGAGACTTGTTACATCCAAAGAAACGCTTCTTAAAATTACAATTACCTACAAAAGCTAGAGTTCTAAAGGTAAACAACAAGAACGACCCAATTATGAACACAGACGAAGTTATGAAGGAGGAAAGAAGTGGGTATGTTTGCTGTGAGAAAGCTGAGCTAGTAAAACGCGGGTGAGCTTCCTGCGTGCATCTGTAAGTGTGAGACCACTAACAGCTCCGAACACACTCTCTAGTGTTCCCGTAAAAAGAGTTATTTCAGGAGCACGTCAGTCTGCGTGTTTCCCATAAATTAACCCCGCTTCCTCCGACGGGACGCGCAGAAAGAGCTTACCTGTTCAGCGTGAGCAGGGCAGAAACAGAGAGAGAGAGAGAAGACAGCTGTGTGGATTCCTGACACTTTTCCGTTACGCTTAGCCACAAAGCGTTCCCTGTTCTGACGGGACTATTTTCGGAAGGCCTGTAGCTAAACGTGTACGTAAAAGCACTATTAATAGATTCATGCCTCAGGAAATTTTGAAGCAATGCCTCAAAATAAACACTGACTTCTACTTTTTAAAAATACATACACATACATAATATATAAGTTACTTTTTCAAAAAAGTAATGGCAGTTACTTTGTTTTCCCATTTATTGACCGACAAGTCTCTTGTCCCCATATTTGGAGAAATTGGAAGTACAGAGGTGTTGTGTGCACTGTGTGAACAAGATGTACAGTAGTTCTAGACTAAATGTGAATGTGCATTAATTCCTCCCACTCACAAAAAACAGATTTAGTATTCATCAAAATTAAAAGCAAACTCAGAATATGACGCAAACCTGCAATAATTAAATGTTAAATAACACAAATGTATCTAATCCCATTTTATTAACCAATGTCTTTGCTGCTGACCTCTGATGATCCAGTTCAATTATACTAATAAGCAAAAATGACTTCAGATAAACTAACTATTGTACTTCATTGGTTTTTTATTGCTGAAGAGTGTTGGACCTTCTTCTCCTGTGTTCTACTGTACAGACGTGAATTTACTTTTCCTTCAGCCTGAGGTTTATTCATCACACTTTTTGGTGTGAAACGGCTTTTAAATTCGCTATAAATAGAAATTCTTATATTAAAAACAATCAAGCCCTGCTCATATTTAAAAAGTAACACGAAAGTAATGTAACGCACTACTTTCCATAAAAAGTAACTAAGTAACGTATTTAGTTACTTTTTTAGGGAGTAACGCAATATTGTAATGTATTGCTTTTAAAAGTTACTTTCCCCAACCAAACACTGTATAATGGATATATATATATATATATATATATATATATATAAAAATATATATATATATATACACATACATATACAGTACAGGTCAAAAGTTTGGATTTTTAATGTTTTTGAAAGAAGTTTACACAAAAAAAAAATCATGCATTTATTTGATCAAAAATACAGAAAAAAAAATTTAATATTGTGATCTATTTATTACAATTTAAAAATAATTGTTTTTAAATTTATTATACTTTCAATTATCATTTATTTCTGTGATGCAAAGCTGAATTTTTTTAGGATCATTATCACATGATCCTTTAGAAATCATTCTAATATGATGATTCCATTATCAAAGTTGGAAAACAGTTCTGCTGCTTAATATTTTATCAGAACATGCTATAATAAAAAAAAAAAATAAAAAAAAAAAAAAGTAAAAAAAAAAAAGAAAGAAAAAAAAAAGAAGCTAATGTTTTTAAAATATAAATTTTTGTAATAACAATATACACTACTGGTCAGTAATTTGGGGTTCAGTAATTTTTTTTTTCTTCTTTTTTAAATAAAATCAATACTTTTTATTCAGCAAGGATGTGTTAAATTGATAAAAAGAGATAGTAAAGAAAAATATATTATTAGAATATATATTATTAGATTTTTTTTGTATTTGAATAAAGGCAGTTGTTTTTTTTAACCTTTTATTTCATCAAAACTATATTAGACAGCAGAACTGTTTCCCAACACCTCATAATAAATCAGAATATTAGAATGGATTTTAAATGATCATGTGATAGACTGGATGTTACATGTGACACTGAAGGCTGGCGTAATGATGCTGAAAATTCAGCTTTGCATCACAGGAATAAATTATTTTTTTATTTTAAAGTATCATTCAAATAGAAAACTATTATTTTAAGTTGTAAAATAATATTTCACAATTATTACTGTTTTTTTTTTTTTCTGTATTTTTGATCAAAATATAATGCAGGCTTGATGAGCAGAAGAGCCTTCTTTCAAAAACATTAAAAATAGTAATGTTTCCAAACTTTTGACCTGTACTGTATATATATATATATATATATAAGTATATATATATATATATATATATGTATGTATAGTGCTGCTTGAAAGTTTGTGAACCCTTTTCTAATTATCTATATTTCTGCATAAATATGATCCAATTGACCTGATAGTAGACAAAGAGAACCCAATCCAACAAATGAGACAAAAACATTTTCATTTATTTATTGAGAAAAATGCCCCAGTGTTACATTTCTGTGCGGTGCAAAAGTATGTGACTCTTTGCTTGCAGCATCTGGTGTGACCCAATTTTGCAGCAATAACTGCAGGTAATGTTTCTTGTAACTGCTGATCAGTCTTGCACAACATCTTGTATTCGTTCTAACTCATTCCTCAGTACAGAACCACTTCAGCTGTGATGTTATGGGTTTCCTCCAGTGAACTACTTGCTTCAGCTCCTTCCACAACATTACAATTGAATTAAGCTCCAGACTCTGACTCAGTCATTCCAAAACATTAACTCTGTCCTTCTTTGACCATCCTTCGGTAAAATGACTTGTGTACTAGGGGTCACTGTCTTGCTGCTCGGCCCAGTTTCTCTTGAGACTCAGTTCTCGGACAGATGTCTTGACATTTTCCTTCATTTCCTTCACAGATGGGATAAGGTTCTTATGCTGGAATGCAATGTGTTCTTTTCTCCAAACAGAACACTTCTTATATAAACAAATATATCTGTCCAGAAAACATTTCTCCAGTATTCTTCTGGCTTGTCCACATGATCTTTAGCAAACTGCAGATGGCCAGCAATGATCTTTTTGGATGCACCATGCACACCATGGTTGCTCAGTGTTCTCCTGATGGTGGACTCGTGAACATTAGCCAATGTGAGAAAGGCCTTTAGCTGCTTAGAAGTTACCCTGGGTTCCTTTGCAACCACACAGACTATTACAAGTCTTGCTTTCGGACTTTTGGAGTGATCTTTGTTGGTCGACCGCTTCTGCATTACCTCCATTTCTACACAATCTGTCTGACTGTGGATTTATGGAGTCCAAACTCTTTAGAGATGGCTTTGAAACCTTTTCTAGCCTGATGAGCAACAACAACTCTTTTTCTGAGATCCTCGGAGATCTCCTTTGTTCGTGCCATGATTCACTTCTGCAAACATGATCATACTTTCATAGATCCCTGTTCTCTAAACAAAACGACACCTGATAGTCATTCCACAGTTTGAAAAAACACCTCTGAACAGATGGACTCTAATTTCACCCTTAAATTATAGAGGTTCACATACTTTTGCACCGCACAGAAATGTATCACTGGGTAATTTTTCTTAATAAATAAATAACACAGTTAATGTTTTTGTCTCATTTGTTTGATTGGGTTCTCTTTGTCTACTTTCAGGACAAATCTGATGATGAATTGGGTCATATTTATGCAGAAATATAGAAAATTGTAAAGGGTTCTGAATAAATAATCTCTCCATTGATGTATGGTTTGTTAGGAGGACAATATCTGGCTGAGATACAACTATTTGAAAATCTGGAATCTGAGGGTGCAAAAAATCTAAAATACTGAGAAAAATCACCCTTTAAAGTTGTTCAAATGAATTCTTTAGCAATGCATATTTTACTAATCAAAAATTAAGTTTGATATATTTACAGTAGGAAATTTACTAAATATCTTCATGGAACATGATCTTTACTTAATATCCTAATGATTTTTGGCATAAAAGAAAAATCAATAATTTTGACCCAAACAATGTATTTTTGGCTATTGCTACAAATATACCCCAGCGACTTAAGACTGGTTTTGTGCTCCAGGGTCACACACACACACACACATATATATATATTTTCCTATATATATATATATATATGTATGTATGTATGAAATATTTGTGTTTTAACCCTTCATATACCAAAATATACTTCAAAATGGGCAAGAAAATAAATTTCCAATCTTACAGTAGCCTACATTTAGACCCAATGCAAATGTGGCTAGAATAATAGAATATTTTATAAAATTATATATATTATATATATATATACATACACACACACACATACACTAAATGTAAACGTTATTACTGTGTCCAACCAAAAAGAGGATTTATGTGTTATTAAAGCTGCATCATGAGACTGTATGATTATAATTATTCCACTGTCTTCATTAACTTCACTACTGAAGTGTTACTTAAGTGTTTGTGTAAAAGCTGGTTCTTACGACACTATCTTTGATCTACTCTCTGAATCATGCATCATTCTAGTACTAAGAAGACCAACTAGCTTCCTCTAACAGACGAAGAGACGAAAAGATAAGGAGATGATGAACAACAACGAACAAAGAGACGTGGCGCAACATCACTTACCATATTTTATCTCTAAACAGATAATTTTTTGATGTGTCAAATGATTACACACTACTGGTCAAAAGTTTGATATTCTTAATGTTCTGCTCACCAAGGCTTTATTTTTTATTTTTTATCAAAAACAGTAAAAACAGTATATTGCTACAGAACTTTTTTTGAATGCATTTTAAAATGTGATTTATTCCTGTGATGCAAAGCTGAATTTTCAGCATCATTATTCCAGTCTTCAGTGTCACATGATCCTTCAGAAATCATTCTAATATGCTGATCTGCTGATGCTAAAAATGCAGCTTTGATCACAGAAATAAATTACATCTCAACACACATTCACACAGAAAACTGCTATTTGAAATTGTAATAATATTTCACAATATTACTGTATTACTGTATTTTTGATCAAACTAATGTACAGAAGATACTTCTTTCAAAACCATCAAAAAAATCTTAATTATTCCAAGCTTTTGGAACTGTACTTTGAATACTAGCCTAGTTTAATAACTCATCTATGAGTAATCTATTGTTATTCTGACTTCCTGAACACCGTGATCTGTTTGATGAACAATAATGAGGATGGTTAGTGAATGCACACCTTACCTGACTCTTTAGGTTTGGGACTCATCGGTGTCTGGTTGATTCTTCTGCTGAAGGGACTGGCCTGTGAGAGAGAGAGAGAGAGAGAGAGACCACAGGGCATCATGGGAATGACAGAGCACTAACCGTACATTATGACAGGTTTCTCAGAACATTACCCAAAATATCATCTCACACGCTGCCACACGCAAGCTCTCCAGGAGAAGAATTTACTTGTGTTTGATTTAACACTTTAAATGCAAAAAAAACTAAATCAAACTTCTGATCCGATTTCAGATTTTCAACTTTTTCATAAACATATTTTATCATGCTTTCGCTTATTTTAGCTACTTTTCAAATGTCTTTAACATGCTTAGATTTCACCCTCGTCCCAGATGCAGAGATTCAATAATAAAACATAAAATCGTCATTACATAAAAAAAATTAAAAAATAGCAAAATAATAATTTCCATCTATATCAATATGCATTGTGTGAGAATCATGAAAACACAAAAACACACCATCACCTCAAGAAAAAAAGTAAAACTCTATCATTCTCCAGATATTCAACTCATATTAAAATCAATTAAAATCAACACATCAGACACGTAATAATTGTATAACATTCAGCCAAAATAAACATATAACATGGCCTCAGATTCCCAGTATTTTTTATTTTACCTTGAACTGACTTGAACTCTCACCAAAGGGATCAGAATTAGCAAACGGGTCTTTGAACAGGTCGCTCTGCTGGAACGGATCTCCTCCAAACGGATCGGCTGGAGAACAACAATTCACACGCAAACCTCAAAAACACTGTTTAATCGTTCAGAAACCATTTCATCAGTACTTCTTCTTACATCCAGCCTTTATAAGAGAAGTCACGCTTAAGTGTCTGTCATTACATTTAGATAAAATATCAATGATACAAGTTTACTCTGCAAACAAACAAGCATCTTTTTTTATTTCTGACATTAAAATAAAAAAAGGTATTTGCAACTTTTTATCTAATAATTCTTGCAATTTCGAGTTTTAATCCAACAATTCAGATTTTTTTATTTGCTATTCTGATTTTTTTAAATATATATATATATATATAAATTCTGACTTTTATCTCGCAAATCAGATTTTTTTTTTCTGAATTCTTTGTTTACATAATTTAGTTGCATTTTAGTGCATTTAGTTGCACCAATAAAATAAATAAAAAAGGATATGTGCAACATTTTCTCTCAATTATCTCACAATTCTGGCTTCATATCACGTAACCTTGATTTTTTTCTCAGAATTGCATTTTAATTAAATTTTTTAATCAAAAAGTATGTCTAAATTAAAATCATGAAGCTTACATAATTTAAAAACAATTCATAAAAAAAAAAAAAAAAAAAACTGCCCTTTTTTTTTCTTGAAATAGGTTTCATTTTTACCAAATTTAGAGTTTTGCATTTGAATTTTTCTGGATTGTATTTGAATGGTTTAATTTAATTATCAATCAAAAAGTGTGCCTAATTAATTGAATTATCTTGTACTTTAGACTTTTTTCTGATTATCGTGAGATATAAACTCTGAATTGTGCATCCAGGTCTTTCCATCCAGCATTTTTTATGCAATATCCCAAAATTTGCATGACAGCAGGAGGATGGAAACAGTTACTGAGCGTGAACTGAATGTGTTTGATGCATGAAGGCAGATGAAAGCCCACCTTTATTGAAGGGGTCACTCTTGAAGGGGTCTTCGCTCTGGAAGGGGTCTACGTTTAGGCCTTGAGAGCCGCTACTGTTAAACATGGCCATCCTGGACTTAACCAGTGAATCCTCCTGAAACACACACAGCATTCAGCTCGTGTTTGCTCTGCTCCTCTGACTGCGGGGAAAATATTATCATTGTAATGAGTATGAAGAGGGCATCGTTCAGCTCTGGAGGCCGCCGGGCCGCGTCTTCATTTCCTGCGCTGGATCATCTGACGTCAGACGGCACAGAAAGAGTGAAGCGTTTGACAGTGGGCCAGTGTGTGGCGTAATTACATGAACAATAACAAGAGTAAAGGCACTCAGACGGACGTGTGTGTGTGTGTGTGTGTGTGGTGTAGTGTGGTTTCCTTTAACCTTTCGGTGGAAGGCCAAGCTGAAGTTAATTTAAATGAGAACAAACATGTGGACTGAAACATAATAAGACCAAACATTCAAACCATATTCCCTTCACAGTTTAAGGATTATTAAAAGTTCAAGAAGGTGTTTTACTGTAAAGGTGATTTCTACTGTCTGTATTAACCCTTTGTTTTTACTAAGGCAGTTAGTAAATTACTGCTCAATTAGTAAAAACAAACAGGTTGACAGTAAATAGACAGAGTTTCCAAACCTTTCTGACTATGACTTTTCCATCATTCATTATTACTGGATAAGGTAACGACTGGATAAAATCTTTTCACAGAGATTTTTAGCCAGTAAAATACTTTTAGTTTCCATGATTACATTTCCATGTTTTTTTAGAGGACTGGAAAACACAATGTAAAAATTCCAGGTTTTTTATGAACGATGGGACGGAAAAGTGTCATTTTATTTTAGTCACAGGTTATTACTTTTGACTAATGTTTCTTTTAATTTAGTCATTGTTTCACCCTATTGAATAATTTTTGTCTTGCTTTTTGTCAATTTTAATATTGTTATTGCTAACAAAAACTATTGAAAATAAAAAGTGTTCAGTAATTGAAATGTAGGTGAACTGAAATAAAATATAAATATTTGGGGAGAAAAAAAATTAGAAATCTTGCTGTGGCAAATAACTAAAATAATATATGTTTAAGTTAAAATACTAAAATTATTAAAACTGAAATAAAAATAAAGTTAAATAAAATTTTAACTAAAATTCAAATGAAAAGTAAAAATGCAAAAATAAAAGCTAATGTAAAATATTAATAAATACTATGTAAATAATGATGAAATAACACGTCAAAGGAAATTACTAAAAAAAAAAAGCACTAAATAAGTATTAAAACTAAATGTGTACAAATGTAAGACCAAATGTTATCAAATTTAAACTTTAAAAAAAAATTAAAACGTTTAATAATTTAAACAAAAATGGTCATTGCTACAAATAAACAACTAAAAGCTTCGTCATCACAATTTCAAAAACATTTGTCTTTTCCTGTATATTTAGTCAAGATTTTATCAGTATTATTTAATTTAGTTTAAAATGGCACATAATTTTATCTGTTAAAACTAAAACTATTAAAAATCATTTTCGTTCATTTAAATAGTGCTGAGATCAAATAAAATATAAATATTCAATTAAAAACTTAAAGATGAAAAAACTCAAGTTGTTGCTATGGCATCGAACTTAAAGGGATACTCCACCCCAAAATGAATCTTTTGTCATTATTCACTTGTCATTATTCATCTCCGGAACTCAATTTAAGATATTTTGGATGAAAACCGGGAGGCTTGTGACTGTCCCATAGACTGCCAAGTTGAACCAAGTAGTCACAAGCCTCCTGGTTTTAATCCAAAATATCTTAAATTGTGTTCCGAAGACAAATAATGACAAGTGAATAATGACATTTAGTTACATTTTGGGGTGGAGTATCCCTTTAAGTACAAAAATTACTCAAACTAAAACTGAAAAAATAAATATAGAAATATAAATAGGTTAAAACTTATAAAAAAGGACTAAACTAAAATGTTTACGAACAACTATAATATACAACTAAAAGCTGAATAAACCTAAAACTAATCTAAAAGCTTAGTTTTAAAAACTCCTGGAATTTCTATGACCACGAGGAACCCTGTTATTCATAAACAGCTAAATATGTAGATCTGGGTACTATTTGCTTGGTTTCACTCAGGTCACACATTTGTCCACTCAAGTTGAAACAACCTGGAAAATCTACTTAGACTGAAACCTTTGGAGCAATTTTGCCAGGCAACTTTTTCTGAGCAGTGCAGCTTGGGCACTTTCCCACTGAGAATGGCTAACAAATTTATATCTGGATACTTTAAATCAGTCGTAGGCCCTGTGTCTCACCTAGTGGTCTATTGATGCCAACATTAACCAAAGCTGCCCAGCAATATTGCTCAAAAAGTTGCCTAGAGTTCAACATACACATACACCTGTGTCTCTCAAAATCAGGTACGCTTCAGTCCATGCTGAGTGACCCCTGACCTTGGCGTCTGCGGTGGAGCTCTCCTCAGCGATGAGCTGGTCCAGTACGGTCAGGCTGGTCGTGCTGTCGCTCAGAGCTTTGCTGTAGCGCTCGATGGCGTTATTGAGCTCCCGCTGAACCTCCTGGATCTCACTGAGCTCACTGCGTGTCTGAGGGAACACGTTCACAACCCAGACGTCACTTTACACGACTTTACTGCAGACACTTCAAGAAAGAATATTAGAATATTACACATAATTGTGACCCTGTGCACAAAACCAGTCATAAGGGTCAATTTTTCGAAAATGAGATTTATACGTCATATGAAATCTGAATAAATAATCTCTCCATTGATGTGTGGTTTGTTAGGAGGACAATATTTGGTTGAGATACAACTATTTGAAAATCTGTAATCTGAGGGTGCAAAAAAAATCAAAATATTGAAAAAACCACCTTTAAAGTTGTCCAAATGAAGTCCTTAGCAATGCATATTACTAATCAAAAATTAAGTTTTGATATATATATATATATAAAAATACAAAATGTTTTCATGGAACATGATCTTTACTTAATATCCTAATGATTTTTGGCATAAAAGAAAATTCAATAATTTTGACCCATGCAATGTATCGTTGGCTATTGCTACAAATATACCCCAGAGACTTAAGACTGCTTTTGTGCTCCAGGGTCACATTTATGTATTCTGAAATAAATCACAGCTATCTGGACACTGGGGTTACAAATAATGATGTAGTTTGGATTTCACTGATTGATTTTCACACTATGTACTGCAAGGTGTTTGATATGCTGAAATGAGATATTGCAGTTTCTTTATTTTTATTTCTTTATTTCTTCTGAAATGTTGTTATTCCGATTACATGTATTTTTTTGGTAATATGTAATTTGCAAAAAATCACAGCATTCTCAATTTAACATCACCTGTAGTGTCGTATTGCAATTATAAAAAAGATTCAGGACGCAAATGTCCAATTAAAATCTTTTGAAAAATATTTTCAGGAATTTTGTCGTTTGGTATTTAAATATTAATGTATAAGCATTGCTCTCTGAAAGGTTGAATTGAAATGTATTTTTGGTATCAAATGTGCAGTGGATTTACATTTATTTATAATTTTGAGCCAGACTAAAATCCTAATCCTAAACAAGAGCAAAGATTAACAAATTAACAAAAATGCACAAAAAAAAAACTATATTTGACAATTTCAGATTAATACAAGACAAAAATTCAAAACATTGTCTATTTATATTATAAAATGTGCAGTTTTAGTATCACTGAATAATAAATATTTTGTATTATAAATATTTTCAATTTTAATTAAAGTTTTAGCAAATTTGTATTGTGTTTTTTGTCACTTTTATGAGTTTTTAAAGCATCTATATATTTATTTTAATTTTTATTCCAGTAAAATTTTATTCAGCACATTAACTTAAACTAAATAAAACATGAGAAATATTGCCTTGCCTTATATATATATATATATATATATATATATATATATATATATATACATACATATACAAACAATAAATTTATTATTATTAATTTTTATTATTTTTTTAATTATTTTATTACATTTATTATTATTATTTTTTTTTTAAATTAATTTTATTATTTTATTCAGCTAATGTTTATTTTAAGTAATATTAAGTAACTAAACGGTCCGTAAAATATGTTTAACAGTCACAGGAGTTTGACAAAGAAGGCATAATAATGGTTCTTTGTCTTTCAGTAAATAATCACGTGTAAATCTTGAATGACCTGAAGGGCACCGGGTAAAAACAGCGTGATCGATGTGTGTGGGATACGTGTTGGTGTGTGAGACCTGGTCCATCTCGTCCTGCGATGTCTTCAGCAGTTTGAGGATGCTGTCCAGCTTGGCTTTCCCAGCATGCAGACTCTCCTCCAAACGCTGCTCCTCTTGTTCCATACAGTACAGGTCCGTCTTCGTTCTGCTCACCTCCTTCTCCTGCATCTGAGCGTCTGACTCCTGAGACAGGATCTGCGTCTGCAGCGATGTGATCTACACACACACACACACACACACACACACACACACAATCAAACGCTGTGAATGATTCAGTCACTAATATACGAGAACCAACACGCTTGTTTTAGACGCTTGGTTTTCAGCATAAAGTCATTCAAACCATATTTCCTTCATAGTTTAATCATTACTCCAATACAACTTGCATTAGAGATTTACATTACTGTAATCTAAAAGTTATAGATTATTAATGTTTTTACTAAGGCAGCTAATAAATGACTTCAAATGCATTTGTAAAAACAAACGGGAAACATGTTTACAGGAAATACACTGATATGCAGGGTTTCCAAACTCACTAGCACAACTTTTCCCATCATTATAAGGAAAAATCACTTTCCAGAGCACTTTTACAAAAGACAGATTTTAAGCTAATTAGATATTTTATAGTTTCCATGATTAAACTTCCATGTTTTTTTCAAAGCCTCGAAATGGCAATGTAATTGTTCCAGGTTTTAAACATTGGGAGGCCTGTTTAACGGAAACAGTTTTACTTTAGTCACATTTGTGTTTTGACAAATGTAGTTCATATTTAGTTATATTTTGAAAAATGTTCTATTTAAAATCAATTTTGTCCATCATTTCAAATTATTAAAACTAAAACAAAAATAAATCAAAGCTAAACCGAAATATAAATACTGGATGAAAAACTTTAAAAACTCAAGTAAAACTGAAAGAAGCTTAAGTTGACGTACTAAAATGACTAAAACTTAAACTAAATATAATAAACTAAATACATAAAAAATAAAAATGAATACAAATGGCAAAAAGCACATAAAATTACTAAAACAAAATTAAAAACTCAAAATATGAATAAATACTACGATGACCTATAGACTGAAAAAAAAAAACTGGTGAATGGAAATTAATCATATATACAATTTTGAATAAAATGTACATAAAAAAATTGCTAAATAAATAAAATAAAAAACATTTATTCTTTAATTTAAATAAAAATGGTCAGTGCTACAAATAGACAGCTATAATATACAGCTAAAATCTTTTCTGTCTTCTGTGCAAACTCAAATCGAGCGCGTCTCACTTTCGTGTTCTCCTCCTGCCACTTGTTCTTGGTCTCGTCCAGCGTGCTCTCCAGTTTGGCTCTCTGCTGCTCCATCTCACGGAGTCGCTCCTGAGCGTCCCGTTTCTGGTGCTCCAAATCCTGAAGGCCCACGTTTTCACGCTCCAGGTCTCTCTGCACCTCCTGCAAACAATCAGCATTTCAATGAAGTATAATTGGACTTTTAAGACACTTTTACAGTGTCTTGAGCCTCCTTTTTTCTTTAAATGTGTGGAAAAGAGCAGTGTGTGAAATAATATAATAAACTCAAATCAGTGTTTCATTTCCATGTTTTTGTTTGGCTCTGTGGGACAAAGCACCGACCAGCCTCACCTGCACGTCACTGTTCCTCTGTCGCAGGGCTTCCTCTTTCTGCCTGATTTCTGTCTCCAATATGCGTTTCTCACTATGCACCAAAAATCAGAAAGAAAGCAAAGAAAGCAAAATGAGTAACCAGAGAAAAGCCAGCTGTATGGTTATAATTCTCCATGCATGAACTCGCTGACCTCTGCAGCTGGGAGATTTCCTGGTTGATGTCATCGAGATCCTTGATTCCCGTCAGCTCAACCAACCCAACAATACTGCTGCTGTCCTGGAAAAATCACGTTACGTAAGAGACAGTCATACTCTGTCATCTACAGTGCATGTGTGTAATTATGCAGTACACAGAGATGAGCACTAGGTGGCGAACAAAGACACAGGCAACATACTGTACAAGCATAATTACTGCAAATGATCTTTAAAGAAAATAAATATTTATTCAACATCATAAAACTGAATAAGAACGAAGCAAAAAAAAAACCTTGATAGACATTCTTTATAATTTCATAGATGCAGAGTTGAAAGATCTTTATGTAGACATTTTATTTGAGCAGTGTTTTTTTAATATATCATTATGTTTTTTATTAATATTCTGATTTAGATCATTTTAATTTTAGCTAAATGTTTAGTAATTCTGTTATGTGCTTTTGCCTTTTTTAATTTTACTAAATATTACTATTTAGGGTTAATTAATTTTTATTTGAATTTTAGTTTTAGGTTTCATTATATTTCCAGTTAGTAATTTTGGTGCATGCAATTTTTTTCATGACGTAATATCTACTTTCTCATCGCCTGAACATTAAGACATGAACTTCAGGCAACATGAAACCAAAACAGACTATTTGCATTTTAAGAAAATAAATATAAATAAAATCATCCTGGACTATGGACATCTTCCAACATAGTTGTTTGAGAAACAAAAAGCTACTCACTGCATGAGTTAGGGTTAAAAGAATTAACAGAAACATTGTAATCAGTGCAATAATAATCCAATGCTAGACTGGTCCAAATGGCAACTTTTTTTAGCCAGGCCGTGTATTTTAAATTAATTTTACAAGTTTTAAATTAGGAATGCCACTGTACACCTTTATTTAGAAAACACTTTATTCTTTCAGCGGTTCATGCAGGATCTCGATAGCAGCTTCCGCACACAGTCACAAATGTGTCAGACTCACCCTGCTCAGACTGGTCAATGGGGTCAACGGGGTCAACTCCGATGTGACTGATGCTGTGAATCCAGAGACAACCTGGAGAAGAAAAACAAGAGAACGGCAGGCTGACATATCAGAAATATCAGACATGTTCATGTGTATTTAAACTGGATGCACATGACTTTGGGGACACTTTATTTTACAGTGTCCTTGTTGCACGTTACAAGTATTTATTATAGTAATACCAGTAAATTAAGCATAATTAAATGCAACTAACCCTAATAGTGCATGTTAATTAATATTACTTATCATTACACTGTAACAAACATACATTCAAATAAAGATATATAACAAACACATTGCTTGGTTTTAGCATGAACTAATATTAAAAGGATAGCTGGTAAACAAACAGTTATCAGAAGCCATTGACTTCCATAGTAAGGGGGAAAAATTATTGTAGTCAATGGCTACCGTCAGTTGTTTGGTTCTTTAAAATATCTTCTTTTGTGTTCAACTGAAGAAAGAAACTCCAGGTTTGGGACAACTTAAGGGTGAGCAAACGATGACAGAGTTTAATTTTTTTTTAGGTGAACTATCCTATTAAATAATGGGACCTTATTGTAAAGAGTCACCACAATATGATCATAAATGAAGCTCTTAAGGCTAAAGCGATCCTGCTTTTGATCGTGACAGGATGCATGTCACACATGTGTGTGTTTTGTCCTCTCACCGGAGTGCTGGCGGCTCCTCTCTCTGACGGTGGTATCATCTCAGGAGTCAGACTCTGAGGAGGATCCACTCCTTTCACCTTCTCCTGAATCAGGTGCATCGCCAGACAGAACTGCTCTTTGGTGAGTTTGCCCGTACGCTGAGTGTCCGCCAGTGACCTGCAGACCAAAACAGCAGGAAACTGTGTAACATAATAAATCCTATTGCTCGGAAAGTTCAGTTTGCGAACACAAAAACAGTTTTAAAAAGGCTGTGGGTGACTTGAGAATGAGACTGCGTTAATCCACACGTAATGGTCTCACCATATGTGTGCCAGCACGCTCTGAGGCAGCCGGGAGTTCATGAAGATATCCTTTACTTCACCTCCTCCAACCATCCCATCAAAATCAGAGTCTGCCAGTTCAAAGATCTCCTCGTACTGCTCTCGGTCTTCGGCCGGCACCACCCAGTGATCAGAGGACGCCTGCTAAGACAAATACAGGGAGCGTTTGGAATAGCACAGGGATATATCATTTTTGCAATGTGTATACTACGTGCATTGTGTGAATTTTCTATATGCATCAGCCTAAATTTGTAGTTTACAACCAGCTGACACGCAATGACTCTCGAGTGCATTCAGGTCATGTTGGAAAGATCATATTTATGCACATGAACGGATGTAAGCCAATAAGTTCGAGAAAACATGTTGGATGCAATGCAATGGATGCATCAACTGTATTAATAGTCTTTTTTTTTCTTTACACAATTACACTAAATCTAAGTTGCATGTACAAAATAGCGTAGTATTGTACAATTTGAATAGAATATATAATTCAATTTACAGCACCTTCATAAATTGAATAAAACATTAGAAAACAGATGCACATTATTTATTTATTTGTAGATGTAGAGTTTAAAATTTTTATGCAAAAATGGTACATATAGAAATCTTTTTTTTTGCAGTGTAATTTTAGTATTATTTATACTGATATTTTTTTTCATATTTTAAATTAGATTTTATTAAATTAGATACTTTCAGTTTTCATTTTTATTTTATTTATATTTTTAGTAATTTTGTTATGTGCTTTTTTCATTCTTATTATTTATTGTTTTTTTATTCATTACTATATAGCTTTAATTAATTTGAATTTTAGCTTTTATTTATTTTATTTGCAGTTATCCAGTTATTTTGGTGCTTGAAGTTAAACTAAACTAAAACCAGAAAAGTTTTTCATCTAATATTCATATTTTATTTTAGCTTTATTTATTGATAATTACTCTGATGTTGAGTATTATGATTCCTCTGGTTGCTTTCTATAAGTTTATGCAGTACACTAATAGTCCTTTCAGTATGCATGCACACTTGCGCACAAATTCCAAAAACTTCACAGTCCATAAACCTCGAACGGTTCATTTCTTTTGCTATCAGGCTGCTCATGAAGTTTACAATGAAAGTCATGACGTTCAGCTTGATTTGAGAAAAGGGATATTATTTATAGGGATTAAAAAAAAACACACTGAGTGGATCTTTATCATTATAGGGTGGATGTGTACAAACACAGCTAACACACATTTATGTTCGAACAACATGCATCCAATGACCCCTTTAAAATCGGTGAATTATTTTTGTAGTCCATGAGGAGTAGAGCTCCAGGATCTGATGAGAATGTGGCTGGACCGGTTTTATGAGTGTTAGATCGAGACTGACAGGTTTACACGCAGCACGACTGCTCCGGTGTTACCTGTGTGTGTGTCTGAGGCTGCGGCGGTGTCAAAGTGGAGCGCTTGAACGAGTTCGACGGAGACAGATTTGTGCTGCTACCCAGAGCACTCTTGGAAAGCACCGGTGTGGGCCGCAGGTTCTCCTTCAGGAGGAACGGACTAGAGGGAAGAACAGGAACGGATCCCGGAAGAGCGCCTGCGATCTTCTTGCGCTTGGATGGAGGGATGAGAGCGGCGGGGAGGGTGGATGGCACAGGCTCCTTCTCCCTGGCTGCATAAACCAGGTGCATGGCCTGCAAAAAGCAAATGACGTGACTCTCTTTCCTTGAGCATCGGGATTTCGCTTTCTGTTTTTTAGCAACTGGCGTGTTTCCTCCAGTCACTGATGAGAACACCCACACATCCACTTATTCTTTAATCTTGTTATATATATTACACATTAGACAGTGTCAATAATACTTAAAGTGAAAAGTATAAGCTCTCATCAACAAGACTGACATGACTGAACCTGGAGCACAAACGCTTCAGGAAGAGGTTTGATCACATCACTACTAATAAACCACATGGTATTCTGTTGGATGCATTAATTGACTTACCACTGAAAACTCTTCTTTATCCAAGTGTCCATCTTTGTCGATGTCACTGAGATCCCAAATCTACAAAACAGAGATAGAGAAGTCGAAAAAACATTTATGGAAGCATGAAGTTCATTTATGAATATACTTAAGATTAGCAATATGTTTAATGTTCTGCATCAGTCTGCATTGGTCACTTTTGTAACATTATAATACTATACTTTTTATTATATTACCTCTGAGACTTTTTACCAAATTTGGTGTTTGATTTGATTTAAAATTAAACTGATTAAATTTGATTTTAAAAGGTTTTTGAAAGAAGTCTCTTCTATTCACCAAGACTGCATTTATTTAAGCAAAAATACAACAAAAACAATAATTTTGAAAATGATTATTATAACAATTTAAAATAAGTGTTTTCTATTATATAGTAAACTGTAATTTATTTCTGTGATGCACAGCTGTATTTTCAGCATCATTACTCCAGTCTTCAGTGTCACATGATCTTCAGAAATCATTCTAATGATTCAAGAAACATTTCTGATTATTATCAATGTTGAAAACAGTTGTGCTGCACAATATTTTTGTGGAAACTGTGATACATTTTATTTTTCAGTATTTTTTTGATAAAAAGAAAATTCGAAAAAACTGAAAAATAAATATTGATTAGATTACAAGCCTTTCTTTTATTTTTTGCTCAATTTGATGCTAAATAAAAGTAACAATCTCTTAGGATATCAGTAAAAAATAAGTGGCTATTTGTCTAAATTGTCTGTATCAGTGCAAGCTCACTATAAACAGATATTCACCTTTCCGAGCACATCGAGAGGCAGGTTTGAGTTCATCAGGACTGGTTTCACTTTATCACCCAACAGCAGCCCACCGATCGGAGACAGACTCTCAAATATCCCATCATACTTGGCTTTATCTTCCGGCTGGTGAAGCACATTGAAAAAGAGACAATCAGTGTAAGGTGAGAAAACCTGAGACTATTTGTGACCCTGGAGCACAAAAGCAGTCTTAAGTCTCTGGAGTATATTTGTAGCAATAGCCAAAAATACATGGTATGGGTCAAAATTATTGATTTTTCTTTTATGCCAAAAATCATTAGGATATTAAGTAAAGCTCATGTTCCATGAAGATATTTTGTAAATTTCCTACTGTAAATATATCAAAACTTAATTTTTGATTAGTAATATGCATTGCTAAGAGCTTCATTTGGACAACTTTAAAGATGATTTTCTCAATATTTAGATTTTTTTGCTCCCTCAGATTCCAGATTTTCAAATAGTTGTATCTCAGACAAATATTGTCCTCCTAAAAACCACACATCAATGGAAACATTATCAGCTTTCATATGATGTATAAATCTCAATTTCGAGAAATTGACACTTAAGACTGGTTTTGTGGACCAGGGTCACATTCAAATGAGTTTTTCTTCACAAATCTGGTGATTCTGTACCTTTATTGTCCAGCTGGAATCCGCAGCAGAGGTTGTGATGTTCAGGGACGGGCTGCCGGCGTCTCTCTGAAAAAACACACGCCATTTACATGTGTCTGATTTAACAGATGCTTTTAACCCAAACAAATTGTTACAAACAAACAATCAAACAAAAACATCAACAGTCAACATCAGCTACCGTACTCAGGATGACAGTGAGATATTTAAAGCATGTGACTCATATTTACAAAGCATCATTTCACCTCATCTTTATTTATAGATATGCTATTTAAATAAAATTTACAGACAAACACACGTGGGTCGCTGAGTTTGAGGCCAGCACTCACAAATTTAGGGATGGGTGCGGAGTTCTGGCTTAGACTGTTTAGACTGACATCACTTCCTCCTTGAGCAGAAGCCACCAGCCGCAGAGCAGCAAAGAAACCTAATAGAGATCGCAAACCAGGGTTAAAACAGTGTTATTAAAAGATAACAGAAGCTAAAAGTAAAACCTTTTTTTTTTAAATGTTGTTATTAAAAATGTTCAGTTTTAATTAAAAAAGATTTATATAGATATATACAGAAATGTATATTTTTTTAATTAAAATTTAAAAAAATTTAGTATATAATATATATATATATATATATATATATATATATATATATATATATAATATATATATATATATATATATATATATATATATATATATATATCCTGTGTTATTTAAAGTTAACAGAAGCTAAAAGTAAAAACATTTAAAAAAAAAATTGTTACTCAAAATGTTCAATTTTAATTAAAAAAAAAGATTTATATAGATATATAATGAAATTTATATTTTTTAATTAAAATGTAAACATTTTTAATATATATATATATCCTGTGTTATTGAAAGTTAACAGAAGCTAAAAGTAAAAAGATTAAAAAAAATTGTTACTAAAAATGTTCAACTTTAATTAAAAAAAGATTTATATAGATATATACAGAAATCTATATTTTTTAATTAAAATTGAAAATGTTTAGTGTGTGTGTGTGTGTGTGTGTGTGTGTGTGTATATATATATATATATATAAAATTTAGTTTAATGTGATATACTAAAAAAACTAATAAAAATGAGAAAAATACAACAAAATCATTAAAACTTTAAATGAAATTAAAATAAAATCAAAAAATATAAAAAAGATCTCAATTATACTAAAATAACAAAACATCAACAACAAACAAAGCACTGCAGGATCGAGATTTAAATAAAAACATGGAAAAAACGTGTGATATTGCATGATATTCCTTAAAATTATGTTTTATTAAACTGTATTATCATTATTACTTTGAGAATTACATTCCTCTGTACAATATTAATATAAACATGTGATAACTCATTCATGTAAAAACAAAGGTTTTATTTTGGCGCGTTGCATCTTTTTTTAGACCAAAATCTGGCTCAGTGAGATTCATAAATGTGGATCTTTTAACTTTCCATCAGACACAACGGTGAAATTGTACAAACAGGATTTAAGACTTCGAATAAATGTAGAGCTGATGTAAACTACCTCAATACGACGGCAAAGTCATTGTATTGTGTAAAGGCCTACTCTGAAAAACAATTCTATTTACCTTTTTATCCAAGTAACCTTTTCTCTCAGGGTCTGACAGATCCCAGATCTGTAAAGAGAGGAAAAAACTGAATTTTCCACCAACACTTCCAGCGCCGCATCTCAAGGCTTCCGTGATTATTTATCCTCACCTGACCCAACGTGCTGTCCGAAAGCCCGGATTTCTTTAAGAACTGAGCGGCTTCTTCAGCGCCCACCTTCCCAGTGTTCCCCGGATCCACCTGCAACAAACACGAGCGACTCATAACGACAGGAACCAAAAGATGAAGCCGACACATTAATATTATACTTCACTGCGGGGCGACATCGGCAGCACATAATATCAGGGCTTTATTTATTCCATTTTAAACAGAATAGGGCATTTCCCAACAGTTTTGTCCCATAAATCATGTTTAATGTATTCACCTGTCTGTAGAAGATCTCATATTCAGCGTTTCCACTTGATAACTGCATAAATAGAAATGAAAATTATTAAAATTACTGTAAAAATATAAATATGCATTGGTAACCCTACATGATTAACAAAGAAAAGAAAATACTTCTAAAGCATATTCATCTCAGTCAATTTCAACATTTACTAATACACTATTAATATTTATTGGCTCTTAGCTACCAATGAACAGCTGTATCTTAATAACTAACATTAACAAATATTAAGAAATACTGTATATACTTACTGTATATTAAACTGCTGATTATTAGTTAATGGATAACTACCTAATAGAACATAACTCTAAAGAGTTACCAATATAATTAAATATACATAGCAAAAACACACTTTTATACAAAAATTAAGCACATTTCCACTAAATTCATACAGATGTTACTATTGATTTTGTTTTTGTTTTTGTTTTTAATAATAATTTAATAATTTAGTTTTTTTATGCAATTTTCATTTTCACATTGATTCTCAAAAGATCAGTCACCATGATGTATAAAGCATGTATGATTATTGTTAATAATAATAATTAATAGTTAATAATATTAAAACAGTGATGGGAAGGGGAGGGGCTGCTGTGGGCATCGATGACGTCACAGGTTGAAAACATGGGTTTTTCTCGTTAAAGACAAAGTACACGAACGGACCGCTGACATAATACATCGTACAAAATCATAATAATGCTTCTGAAAAAAATTCTGAACAATTCATTGACAGGAATCATATAAAAACACACATTAGTTTCGTGATGGTGCTGCACAGACAGCTGTCACGACATAAAGAGAGTCAAAAAGTTGCACAGCAGCGACATTGAAAGCGAAATCTGTCAGGAATCAATTATCGGAGACTGTTAAAAAACATAACGAGGCAAAACTGAAAACATAATGAAGAAATATTCGCTAACAGCAATCGATAAGTGCGCCTGTTTCACAGGAGAGAACAACTTCCGTGTTTTTACTGCTATTACCGCGTAACAGCATTTAGAATCCACGATCTGTATAAATCCTCTGATAAAGTATTTTACAGATTGGTTGTAATTAAACTTTTAAAGTTATTACCTGACTGAGAGGCGTGAGCGCCGCCATATTTCCTGATTCAAGAGCACGCGCACAGGACGCCGTCTCGTGAACGCGCACAGCCAATGTCAAACGTGACATCATTAGATATTCATTAAAGATCGTGTCTTTGGTATGACAGAGGTGGTTTGTTTCACTAAATTAATTCTACTTAAGTTATTTTACCTTGTTAACGTGTTCTTAAGTCTTAGGCATATTAAATTAAGCTATTCTGAGACGATTGTGGACGAATGTCCATTTCCGACACTTCATAATTATCTATGTTTTTAATCTAAAATGCAAACCCGGGTAAAAAGCATGCAAAACATAATTCAGAACAGAAAATATCTATAAAATAATAAGTTTTAAATTATGTATTTAAAACAATGTTATGGCAGAATGTGTGAGGTCTAAGTTTACATTAAAGAAAATGAAAACAAAAAACAGTAGGTCTACATGTATCTGAAGCTCCTCTGATTCCTTAAGAGAAAGTCAGTATTGTGCTGTAAAATGTCTCCATCTTGTGTGCCAGATTTGTAAATGCATGACATATACAGCAGTAAAACTTATGTGATAGGAATTAAAGGGATACGTTCGTTTTCGGGACACAATTTAAGATATTTTGGATGAAAACCGGGAGGCCTGTGACTGTCCCATAGACTGACAAGTAAATAACAGCGTCAAGGTCCAGAAAAGGTATGAAAGTCGTCAGAATACTCCATCTGCCATCAGACGTGAAATCCGGGTTATATGAAGCGACGGGGACACTTTTCTTCTATAAGAGAAAACAAAAATAATGACTTTATTCAACAATTCCTTTGTCAACGGTCTCCTCTGTGTCTCTCCATATCACTGTATGCTGCATATGCTCTTCTGTATCAGTGTTCCCATTGCTTCATATAACCCAGATTGCACGTCTGATGGCAGATGGAGTATTCTGACTATGCTTTTCATACCTTTCCTGGACCCTGACACTGTTATTTACTCGGCAGTCTATGGGACAGTCACAAGCCTCTCGGTTTTCATCCAAAATATCTTAAATTGTGTTCTGAAGACAAACGGAGCTTTTACGGGTTTGGAATGACATGGGGGTACGTGATTAATGACAAAATGTTCATTTTGGGGTGGAGTATCCCTTTAAGATGAGATTCAAAGGACTGTGTTTCAGCTTTTTCATTATAGAAAACATATATAGTGAAAATAATGCAAGCGGCTGCTGGAATTACTCTAACTGCTTACTTGAACACTTTTGTGCAGTTCAAATTATGAAAAAAATAAAAGATTGAATAAAGTCTGTGGAATATCTTTAGTGAGATTTACACAAATCATCCAGTCTATATACAGCGATGCACCACCTGCGCTGCTTTGAATCTTCTTACAGATGCTTTCAGACTGGAAAACTTTCAAGTGCAATTCATTTTGGGACCAGCTTTTGTGTTGCATATACAAAATAAACATATTCACTAAACCACACAAAAATATTTACAGAAGATGATTAACAAACATTCTAGAGAAATGATGAATTCGTAAAAATGTATGGGAAATGTGTAATGTGTAAACATGGACAAATGTTCAGATATCTTCATCTGTTCTTTTAGTGTAAACAACTCACTTGAAATATATCAGTATAAATGAATAGTATAAAACCATTATGTGCTCAAAAACTCACGAAATATTACAACTGCATGTACAATAAAGTTATTTATTAAAACTTTGGCATTAATTACAACTCTCAACATGTAAAAAGGTGGTTTAATGTCACTAAACAGGATTCAGTACCAATCCAATCTGAACATCTGGGACTTAGTTCACAGTGTGTAGACAACTAGTTTGTTCTTTAACGAGGCCTTAAAATCTTTGCAAATATTACCACATCCCTTATTGTAGCTATTTATTTTCAAGTAACAAAACACCACAAATGTTACTGCCGCTGATGATCTGAAAGGTGAAACTCAAACTGCAAGACTCTTGTAATAAATAGAGCTGGAAAAAGATTTTTTTTTTTTCTGAATATCGTTTAGGAGATTGATAACAACCACAGCACACATACCGCGGTAACAGAACAAAACTAAATCATCAGTGCTAAAGGAACATTATGCCAATTGTGAGTTTCTTTTGCACTGCAGTACTAACATTCATCGGTCCTCGCTGCAAGTTTTCCTGCAACAATTTACACACACACACAAAAATGAATTTGTTCTGCTTTTGTTTCAGAAACGAGGACTATAGTTTGAAAGCCAGCCTGTGATCTGATTCATCTCTCATTAATAACACCATCACCATCCTCTACTATTCAGCTTCAGTGTTGAGGAACAACTATGCAAGCCGTGAACTGTGTAACATGCCATTCCATGCTTTTTATGGAAGTCCGTTTCCACTATGAAGAAAAAACTAAAATGTAATTGTAACTTTGTCACAGTTCAGACTTTGAGGAAAAACATCAGAATTGTGAGATTTAAACCCAGTATTCTGACTTTTTCTGATCTTCTTAATTCTGAGGCTTTTTGTTTCTGCTACAGAAGAAACATTTAAAAAAAAATTAAATTACTTTCTCACAATTCTGAGTTTTTTCTCCGAATTATGAGTTGATCTCTCATAATTCTTATTTTATATTTCAAAATTTTCACTTTGTCTCAAAATGTTGAGTATAAATTTCACAATTCTGACTATTTTTCTCATTATTTTATATTTATACCTACCACTTTTAAGGTCAAATCTCACAATTCTGACTTTTTTTCTCAGTATCATGAGTTTATATCTCATAATTCTTACTTTATATCTTGCCACTTTAAGTTTAAAGCTCCTAATTCAGACTTTTTTCTCAGTATAATGAGTTTATATTTTGCAATTTTGAGTTTATATCTTACAATTCTTACTCCATATTTCAAATTCTTCACTTTGTCTCAAAATTTTGAGTATAAATCTCACAATTCAGACTTTTTTCTCAGTATTTTTCATCTTATATCTCAGTATTTTGAGTTTATACCTTGCACTTTTAAGTTTAAATCTCAGAATTCAGACTTACTTTCTCAGTATAATGAGTTTATATCTCATAATTCTTACTTTATATCTTGCCACGTTGAGTTTAAAGCTCCTAATTCAGACTATTTTCTCAGTATAATGAGTTTACATCTTGCAGTTTTGAGTTTATATCTTACAATTCTTACTTCTTTCTCAGATTTGCAAAACAAAAATTCCAAATTGTGAGATATAAACTCAGAATTGCGGGAAAAAAGTCAAAACTGTGAGATAAATGTTCTTTTTATTTTTGTATTCAGTGGTGAAAACGGGCTTTCATAACTATAATTCAAGTAAACTTCATGAATTTCGTCTAGTTCCTTCAAACTAACTGAACATAACGCACACCAACAGCATCAACTAATATGGGCATTGATTTTACAAACAAGAAAGGCACAATAAACTGATCATAGATCAGCATTAAAAGATGTCAAACATATCAGACCCCTGGAACTGTACAGAAAACTCTTCAATAACAAAAAACTGGCTCGTTAAAGGTAAATGGTCGCAAATTAAACGTATGGGTTGAGAACTTTCATTCGCCTATTTGCCCCTGTATGACATCATCATCGTCTCAAAGGGCGTTGTGTTTAGAATGAATGCACTGCGGTCGTTTCCCTGGCAACCACGGAATGTGGACGGTACTCTACTTCCCGCGTTACAGTTCGTCTTTAGGAAGCGCATCATCGTCGTCTCCCTCCTCTGGAGGCTCTTCGGTCTCTTCCTCCTCTTCCTCCTCTCCTTCATCTTCCTCCCCCTCATCTTCTGCTTCTGTGCTCTGCTCCTTGTTCTTCTCCTCCTCCTCTTTGCGTTTCTTCTCATCCTGTTCCTCCTTCATTTTCTTCTCAGGACCCTGTGACAACACAGACAATTTAAAATGTATCTTTATTGCTTATTAAATTATTCACCACGCTAAAATCTCATTCACTGTAATTTTGTGTCTCGTACCTTTGTAGCACCCCATGTTTCATTTCCAAAATCCTCGGCTTCCTTCACGTCATCTGTGATTAGGAAGTTGTCAAAAATTGTGCCCGATTTTACCTGGAGTGACAAAACAGAAACAGTGTTTTTCACACGAACTGAATTTGATAGAGGGAGGAAAGCACCTCTTAGTGGTTTAATGTGCAAACACTGCGTAAAGTGTGATGAGAAACCTCACAAACTCTTTGACTCATCAGCATGTACTGACAAACAGTCATATTAGCAGCTCTAAAACAGATTTCCTCTTCCTAAACTCACTACTGTGTTTGCAACCACATACAAGGGTTATCATAATTAACTAAAACTAATTAAAACCATCAGATGAAATAAAATGTTACAAATATTTATCATTTGTATTTAGCTTGACTTGATGTACTAAAATAAACTAAAACTGAAAAAAAAAAACATGAATAAATAATTAATAAAACATAGGCATGCTGTATAAAAAAAAAAAAAAAAACGAATAAAAATTCTAAAAACACACAACAAAATTACTAAAATCTGAAAATAAAAATTAATTCAAAATACAGCATGAATGAAAAACTAATTGCTTAAAAATACTAAAATAACACTATATAATTAGGGCTTAATACGGATTAATAATTATAACAATATATATTGATAATTGTTTATTTTTTTATTTTTCCATTTAAATTTTAATTTTATTTAAAATTTCTGTATTTTAGTAATTATTTTACTAATATTCAGTAAAAAGCTTAAAGGTGTGAGAGGAACCATCCCTTCAATCGAAATCATTGCAGAAAAATAGACTGATGTTTAAAGCAAGAATTAAAATTCAATAAAGATGAACTGGCCTGATAAAAAGCACATTACGATCAACAACACTGTGAATATACTGTAAATATTCAGTAAATCATGGACAGAGTGAATGCATGCTATGAATACCACATGTATTGCTGAATTTCATCCTTTTTTACATTTTTATTTTTATTAAATATTTTTCATTTTCATTTTTCTATTTTCATTTTTTAAGGTAAGTAGTTGAAAACAATTTATTTTAGCTACATTTTTTTTAAAAAAAGCATGCTAAAAGTTAGTCAACTAAATTTGTTTATTTAAATGTAGCTAAAATAAATTGATTTCAAGCACTTGCCTTAATTTTTTTTTTTTGTAAATTCAATGCATAATTTTTTTCAGTGTGGGGTGCACTTATATTGTTAATAGGAAAAAAATGAAAGGATATTTTATGGCAAGACTAAGGCATTTTACCTGCCAGAGATCCAGCCCAATGACTCCAACATTGTCGAATTTGTAGATCTCGGCATCAGGAGTGTATTCAGGGTTGTCGATTTCAGGATGCACCCAGACACCTTTGTAGTTGGGGTTGTCGATCTGTTTGGGTTTCCACTCACCCTGCAACATAACAACAATAAATGAAGATCAGAGATCCAGAACGCTGTGGATGCATCTTGCTGAAGCATCTTCAAGCACGTAAGTCTGTACCTTGTACTCTGGGTTTGGGATCATGGCAGGTTCCCACTCTCCATCCATATCTTCATCCCAGTCGTCTGGCTTCTTGGCATCAGGATCGGGAATGTTCTCGGGCTTATCCCAGTCCTGGTAACATTATACAGTCAAGAGTTAAAAGCTGAAACTGACCCAGCTCTGCTTTGCAGGTGATGTGAGACCGAATCGAACCTCAGGTTTGGTGTCCGTCTCGTCATCGATCTTGGCGCGGTCGTCCCAGTCCTCAGGCTTCTTGGCTTCGGGGTCCTTGATCTTCTTCGGGGGCAGGAAGTCCCAGTCCTCCTCCAGAGAGCCAGACTCCACCTTCTCGTTGTCGATCTTCACCTCGTACGTCTGATCCGGATTCAGAATCAGTGTGTACAAGTGACTCAATTCATCATCCTGAAGAGAAAGAGAGAGATTTCATTTAGACAGCTTGTTTTAAAAGTGTCAGTTTCATTCTATGACCTTTACTTTACAGATACTCTCAACCCCTTTTGGCAAAAATGAAAAAACTTTTTCTGGCTAAAATATATTTGAAATAAATGCTTAATTCATGTTGTAAACAGTAAAACTCTTTCTGAAATTGAAAATATATGTACTTTGCCAAAATACATTTCAGGGGCAAGAAATTGCATTTCTAGTCTTGCAGTAGCCTACATTTTGGCTTTATCCATTGCTTGATTTTATTCATACACCTATACACACATACAAAAAAAAAAATGCCCAAAAACATAAAAAAAGGCATATGTGAGTGGCAAAATATATTTTTAAATGATTTTTAAATTATATTTACACTTTTAAAATACATATTTTCAAAAAATAAAATGGCCAAAAATATATTTAAATTTTTGCATATTTTGAAAAGATATGGAAATAATCCCAGCATGCATTTATCAGTATTTTCTAAGTCATCATTCACTTTTACTGCATGGGAAATATTCCAGATATTCTGCTAGTAATGATAAGTAGATAATTAGACGACACATTTTCAATTTTTGGCTGAACTATTCTTTGTTTTTTGTTTTTTTTTACACGTTACAGTTCATTTCAAAGCAGCTTCACATTTATAAACCGGAAAAAAGCTGTGTTAATTATTAAATTATGAAACAAATTCCATTTCAGCTGTAAAAGCAACTCGACATAACACAATAAGTTTCTTTATTCAGATCAATTTAGTTCAATAATATCAATGCTTTATCATTATCGGCTCAATTCAGTTCACATTTTGTTCTCGTCTGACAGTGCATTAAATCGATATTATTACTGAATACTGTCTTTTAAAACCCTGGATTTGATTAGACTTTTTAACAGGAACCCACCTTGCACTTGATCTCTTTCTTGATGAGGTGGTTCTTGCCTTTGTAGTTGAAGATGACGTGGACCTTCTTGGTGCTGTAGCCGCAGATATCCGGCCCTGTTGAGACGATTCAGACACGAAAATATAAATAAATGACTGGTTTCTTATAATAAATAAATCCAGGGGTTACGGTGGACGTACCGAACATGACGTAATACTGGGAGTCTCCGTGCATGCCAGCCTGGTTGAGATCAGCCGGGAAGACTTTAACGTATCCGCCTCCGCAGTCGATCTTCTGCTCGTGTTTGACGGTGAACTGGATCACCAGAGGTTTGCCCTCGTTGCTGAAGGGCTCGAAGCGGGCGGAGGTGGCGTAGAAACGTGCATCCTGGCTGGTCTGCAGACCTGTTAGCGGAGAAAAGTCAAGCAAACTCATCACTTGCTTCTTTCCTGAACCAAAGGTAAAGTTTTTAGGGATGTAAAAGCCTACCCTTGTCTTTCTCAGCGTCTCCGTAGAAGTTTCCGGCGGTTAGTTTAAACTGGCCATAGTCAGATTTGTGCTCCGAGTTCACCCATCGACTCTTCCAGGCATCTGTGAATTCAGATAATCAAGTTAGAAGCGAAGAAATAAGACCAAAACAATATGATAGAATGTTACTGTGAACAAGGATGAGATGAAAACAGGATTAGTATCCTAAAAAGAGACATTTCATGCAAATACACAAGCTGTTTCGAAGCAGTTTCACATTTAAAAACAGGAAAATAAGAGTTTTTATGTTGTAAAATTCAACTTTAATGAAAAAAAAAATCAATTTTAGCTGTAAAGCAGCTCTACAGAAGACTATAATAACATTATTCAGATAAATTTAGATTCAGTTCAATAACAGTGTCAATGTTGCAAAGTAAATCAGTTCTGAAACAAACCAGGGTTATTACAGTTAACTAAAACTAAAATTAAAACCATTAAATTTTATTTCAAGTATTTTTTTTTATGTGAACTGAAATTAAATGTGAATACCTTCCTAAAAAGTAAATGCCATATATATATATATATATTATTATTATTATTGGCATAATTGTGTTTATATAAAGTATTGCCAAAACTTTATAACAAAACAAGAAATGACAATAAAACTAAATATACAATTTAATAATAACAAATGACAATAAAAAACATTAAAATGAGGTGCTAAATAATGAGTAAATATAATATAAAAAATAATAATTGCATTTCTGTTGAAAAAGACATCATAAAAAAACACTATATAAATATTTATGTCATCATCAGCTAACTTACTAACTCAAATTATACAAGATTTGTGCAATTATATAGCTATTAATCTATGAACATGAAGAGGAAACGAGAAGCGTTTATGAGGGTTACAGGTTCAATCACATTCCACACACGTTTAATGATTGATATTTAAGGAAGTTTGTGGAATATCTTAAGAAACTTCCTGTTCTTGCAAACCCATTTGATAGACACGTGCACTTTGCATGTGCTAATTTAAGCTTTGCTTTCATTTGCATTATCAGAATGTATTCGCTGATGTTTGAACAAAAATTTAGTTTAAACACACATACCTAAACACATCTTATGCAATTAATAAACCAATTAGACCTTAAATGATGACTTAATGATACTTTCTTTTGCTGTCATGGGACTCAAGGGGCGTGGCCTTCTCATTCAACAGAGCATTTTATTGGACGAATAATTGGACACGCCCCTCAGTGCAAGATGAGTCATCAGAACCTTTGGTCCCAGAACAGAAGTTTTAACTTGTTAAATTCTCTATTTTGTCAACTTTTAGGCGCACAAAACAAGCATACATAACCTAAAATTTGACCTAAATGTTTGATTTTAATGTTTTTAAAAGTTAATGAATGTCATCAACCCATGTGCCATAATGCACTTCTTCAGTACTGTATAACATTCATTGTGCAATGCAAAGAAAGAAAGAAAGAAAGAAAGAAAGAAAGAAAGAAAGAAAGAAAGAAAGCAAAGAAAGAAAGCACAATTTTTGATGGTTTCATTTTTGCTCTGGCAAACTAATATGCGTAAACCAATACTGCTAAGGAATAAAATTTACTTTCCAAACATAACAAAAGTATAATTAAGCATCACAGCCTATTAATTATTCAGTCGATAACCGATTTTAATGTCACTTTTTATACTGTGACCTACAAATCAACCATGACATGCAAGTTCAGTGATCCACTCACCTCCATCCAGAAACTGCTCTTTAAAGTACACCTCTGCATTGGCAGCCAGTGCCAATAATGAAGCAGAAACAAGCTGGAATAATGTAATAATTTGCATTTTTGTTAATAATTTGAGGAATTAAACCCGCACACTCCCTGCGTCCCTCACGCGCTCGCGTTCTGCTGCGCTCGGTTTATCCTTGGCTCTGGAGAAGTGTATGGCTGCACAGATGTCTGCCGCTGATTGGTCCGCAGCTCACGCTCTCGACCAATCACAAGAGACCACGAAGTGCCTGGCTGTACTCTACACTGGAGACTGTATCCGCCTCTATTGCTGTTCTCAGACCAGCCGTTACTGTGTGCACTGACCCGCGGTCGCGTCACATGACAAGACAAAACTGACTCAGGATCAGTTTCCGGGACAACATCAGAGGAAAGGCCGGTTGAGTGAGATTTACGTGTACGCGGAAAACGTTGCTTAGACAGATACGGGGTCTTGTTTTCCTCTAAATACAGCTTGCTCTGCTTCATCTGTTGACTTTGATATGGTCAACTATAAAAGACAATAAACTGCGTATTGTTTTTGAAGACAACTTGTGGAAAACGCTTCAGAAACGACAATAACAATCCCAAACATTTACAATAAACAACGTGTTGAATCTATAATAGTCCTCCAAATGCACCTTCCAGAGATTCATACAATAAAAGTTGTTGCAGGACTGTCATGCATTTGATTTGTTTTCAGAGCAGCTAGGAAACAAACTTCATTAATGATCTTAGAGAAACTTGATAAGGAAGGAATACGAGGAAGTATATTTAAGCTGCAATTAATAAGCCGATTCTTTCACATTTACACCCTTTCAAGAACATAACAATAAAAACAAAAACTTTTAAAGTTTAAATTTATTATATTTATTTTGACTAAACATCTGTGGCTTAACATCCCTAGGTGGACATTCTGCTAATCTCCTTATTTTGTGGTCCACAGAAAAAGAAAATCATACATGCTTTTAAGCGAGATAAAATTATTATAAAAATTAAAAATTATTTATTATTATTATCACAATCAATAATTATTCATTTTTAATCTAACCCTTTAAAAGTAACAACAACATTTCCAAACACATCCTACTTGTGGCAGCATCATCTTGAAAATAATTATGCATCGGGAAAACAATCACAAAAACGCCCAGAAAAGCCAATGATTAGCCCTTCGATGATTAGTGGCAGCCCAAATATCTAAATAATACTAATAGAGCACAGATGCACACTGCAAAAATATCTAAATAATACTAATAGAGCAATGCAACAATGCAATTTAGACTTGCATTAAATTCCCAGCTGATAAAATCAACTCCCAGTCCCTACATGCTCTCACACTGAATATCCTGTTTCACTCTAAAATACTGTCACGTTACAAAAGGAAAATGGTTTGCAAATGCTGTTAGAGTTTATTTACTGGGGATTCATGAATATTGGACAATTGCGTTGTTGGTGCAATTCAAGCGAGCAGTTGTAGATGGCGCTGTGACTCTGTGATCAGGTATTTGACGTTTCTTGTACATGCTTCATGATTTTTAGTGATTATGTGTAAACCAAAAGTAGTTATCGAGTCCAATGTTGAACTGCAGTCTATTTTCCTAGATAGGTTAATAAAAAAAAATGCCTAAACTAAATTAAGGCTAAATTAATGACAGATATCCATGCTATTTTTTCTTGAGAGTTGCATATTAAATACGATTGTTTTGCATTTCAAATCCAATTTGAAGTCTGAAGTCAGAAGGAAACTGAATTTATTTTATCTTCCAGTTCACTTTGGAAATAGGAGGTCAGGTTCACTGCAATGCATTATTTCTCTCTGTGTTTGTTGTGAATGTACTAAATTATTTGGCAGATGTAGTTGTCTGTGTTTTCCATGCATGCACAAAGTTTGCATACAATGCATTTCATACACACACATTGCAAAAATAGTGCGAGTAATATGGCAACATGTGATTTCAAATGCACCGCATGTCCTCACAGGCCACAAAAAAGGGAAGACACCGGTCAAGCAAGGACATAGAAAAGCTGTAGAAATCAAACCCGATTAATTCCGCTTGCTTCCCTTATTATTTGCACCGTAGAGCATGTTCCACTAATCAGAGAGTTAACTACATCCCAAGTTCCAGATCCCTGCACAGTGTGAGGACCGAAAAACATTCACAATCAATTCATTATTATCAAACCCGAGCCCGAGCCAGGAAAATAAAGCACACATTTAGCAGTGAATCACAGTCAGTGTTGCAGTGTTTGTGGTCTGTGCAAAGAGCGCTTAACAGTTTTCAGCTCTACCTGAGGAAGACGTTTAAGTTTTTTTCACATTAGCCAATGCTAATATTTAGAGAATAGGGTGGCCGATATTCACTACAAGAAAATTATTTATTATTTTTTTTCAAATATCTAAACATTGTTAAATCAAGATGCATTTACATGAGAAGCAAAGTGGTTCAAAATTGTATTGTTTTCTGAAAGAAAAAAAATTAAATTAAGTGACAAAAAAAAGTATCTGTCAATCTGTACAGTTCAAAGGGAAAATGATTATTTTTCATACCCTCTGACAGATATTTTTCGTGTTTTAAGAATAAAACTACTTCATTTTGAAAACAAATAGTAAAAAATGTCTATATAATTAAAATGGAAAACAATTATTTTTCTTACACCACTGACGGATGTTTTTACTTGTTTTAAGCATAAACTCAAATAAAAAAAAAATGTCAATCTGTGTCAATTTTTTTCACCTCATTGACAGTTTTTTTCTAATTTACATGCACTTAATTTTGAAAAGCAAAAAAAATAAAATGTATCATTCAATTTGTATAACTCAAAGGGAAAAAAATCAAAAAATATTTGTTTTTCTTAACTTTTTTGACATTTTTTGTGTTGTTTTGTTTTAAGCATAAACTCACTTAATTTAGATTATTATTAATTTTTTTTTTGACAACCAGGTTTATTTATTTGTAATGGAAAACAAAACAAAAATACTATGCAAGATAATCAGTGTTTGCACTGTACTGATAACATTCAGAAACAGTAGACTTTTGATTTCTGCTACACAGATAATTTGATAAATGGGTGAAAAACAACCATTGTTTTTTGACAACTACTGTACTGTACTTAGCAGAACACCCTAGAAACCATCTAGCAATACTCTACCATCAAGGTGGCAAGTTTTGCATGCATGAGCACCACACATTTTCTTGTAAAAGTAACTCTAGTTCTGTTTATTTCAGCATTTTTGTTCATTCTGGACTTGCATGTCAGATAAACAATTTGAGTTCCATTTTAGTCACCTGTCACTTATTTTTAACTAAAGCCAAATGTCTTTAATTAAACCAGTCAGCATCCGTGTAAAATCCCTGAACTGACGTCATCTGTCAAAATGAGCACCGGTCAGCCTCTTGACCTCTGACCTTTAGTTCACATTCGTCAGTCCACACTCGTCACTGGTCATGTAATAGGGCGCACTGACTGCCAGTTTAACCACATCACAAAAAGATTCATTTTACATTATAACTAAAACAAAACTAACATTGTCATGTGTTCACTACATAATTCCCATACTTCCCTTTTATTATTCTGTCTTGCAAAATATGATGCATGAGAGGAAACAGATGATGTAATGGTATTAATGTATTAAACTCTGTCATGTTATGTAATTTGATTTAGGTGGACCGTATGTTTGTGTGTGTGTTTTGTGTCACTGAAGCATGGAAAGCAGCAGCAGAACATGGGGCAATTAGGCCGGATCACAGGGGTTAAGAGCCGCCCCCTCGCTCTGTCCCCTGCGGAGGGCTGATGGACGGCCGGCTCATCTTCTTAACAGGCTGGCTTGGTGCCGTTAACCTGCAAGGGGAGGCGAGGACAGGCCACTACACCCACAACCTAGTTAGGGCCACTGAACATGCTCACTAATGCTGGGGAAAACTCTTTCAGTCACTAGTTGAGCTCAGTGCTCAGTGTGTGATATTTAAACAAGCAGTTCATCTAAAAATCTAAATTTGCTGAAAATGTGCTCACCATCCGGCAATCCAAACTGGCTTCTTCATCAGGTTTGGAGAAATGCAGCATTCCGTCACTTGCTCACCAATTGATCCTCTTGCAGTGAATGGGTGCCGTCAGAATGAGAGCAATAATGCACAAGTAATCCACACCACTCCAGTCCATCAATTAACATCTTGTGAAGCCAAAAGCTGCATGTTTGTAAGAAACAAATTCACCATTAAGGCGTTTTTAACTTTAAATCATCACTTCTGGCCAAAACATGAGTCAATAATCCAGTGATAAAGTCCATCTCCTGTTGTCTCTCAGATCAAAATCCAGCCACATAACTGTGTATAGTTGTTTTGGACTATTAAAAAAAATGTCCCTTTCAGACTTGCACTCTATTCATTTACTAACTGCTTGTTTTTCTTTTAAAAAAAAACAACCAAACAAAAAACTAACACTAGCTTTTCTAATCTTTTTGTATTCTGTTTGTTTTCTTTCTATTTATTATAAAATTAACAAAAGCAAAAAAGGCCTCTAACACTAGCTTGCTCTATTCTTTTTCTATAGCCTATCTGTTTTCTTTTTTTATTATTATATATTTAAAAAAAATGCTACATGTACTGCATCTTGTTATAGTACTTGCATATCATTCCTCTTTTGTTGACTTTGATTGCTACCATTGTCCTCATTTGTAAGTCGCTTTGGATAAAAGTGTCTGCTAAATGAACGTAGTGTAAATGATGCTTGATCTGTGCAGACTTCTCTCCTGATTCAGACTAAATTACTCTTTACAGCAGAAAGCATTATTATGGATAGCAGACTCATATTTTAGCCAAAGCAACAGCTAGAAGTTTAAAAAGTCTTTATTTATATTTATTTGTTGATTATTGTGATGTTTTTATCAGCTGTTTGGACTCTCATTCTGACGGCACCCATTCACTGCAGAGCATCCATTGCTGAGACACTGATGCAGTGTTACATTTCTTCAAATCTGATGAAGAAACAAACTCATCGACATCTTGGATAGCCTGAAGGTGAGGACATTTTCAGCAAATTTTCATTTGTGGGTGAACTGTTTCTTTTTTAGATTAAAAAAATGATTGTTTAAAAAGTAATCAGATGTTCTTAAACACTGCTCAAATGATGTCAGTAATATGATTTATTATTTGAGCATTGCATTATATTTTTAATTTTGACAGTGTTGCAATGGATTGATATAAAAAATCTCATACATGATTGCTGTTTTCTTTTCTTTTAGTTATAGTTTACCTGAAAATAAGTAAATTGCTGCATTTGAGCATGTGATTTACAATATTATGTAAGCAATGAGAGAATATTTGATTTATCATTTGAATTTTGTTAGTAATATTAAATTATATTTTTGACCAAAACTAGTTAATTTGCACATGTAGTACTTTTTTAGGTGAACTAACAAAACATTTTCACATAGTGTTTAGATACAAACATGCATTTAATTACATTTAATTAACATTTTGAATGAGCTCCCCGTTAGTGCCATATCTTTATATTAACTATAAAAGTTAACCAGTCATGCATTTTAATAATTCATCTTTATTCCAATAGTTAGTGCAAAAAAATTCAACAACTTTATCTAAAAAAAAATTATAATCTAAAGACACATTTAATAACATTCAAATGTCCCAACCCCAAAACACTGTAACAAACATAAAGACATATTATATGGATGCGATGATAAAGCTGCAACGATTGTGACAGAAACCACTCCTATGAGGTCTAAGTGTACACATCTTTAACGAGAATACTATCTTCTTTGGCTTCATCGCAGTTCACAGAAATCCATAAACCGTGCTTTAATAAGAACTCTATTTTATTAATAACACTCTTGAATACACACCTACAAAATAAACAAAATGTCAAACATACTGTAGAATCAATTATGTTTTTGCATCCAAGCTCAAGCTTTTGTTTTGTACCATTTGCATCATCACAGGGCATAAAAAAATGTGTATAATGGATCCTGATATGTATTTTTTTTTCCTTCTTTGCATAGTTACAGAGCCCACAAAGTATTCAAACTATCATGATACCATCGGTTAGAACTGAAAAGGAATATGATAAGACACAGTTTGTTTGGAAGGACAGTGTTTGCACATTTAAATGACGGCTGGGACGCCCATTAGTTCAGAGCAGAGGGGCGATCGATAATCTTAAACAATGAAGAGTCCCTGCGGGGAGCCGCTCATTCTGCGTCCTCACACACACACACACACACACACACCTGCTACGACAGCGACACAATGTGCTAATGACCTCACAAAGCTTTTGTGCTGATGACAAGTCCGAAAAAAGCAGTACTGAGAAATCGCTGCTTAGACAGTATTTGTGAATGTCATTCAATAGATCAGTTGTCTGTAACCATTTTTGGAGTTCTGGTGCTTTTTAGTCGTCATTTTTTCTAGATCTCTTGTTTTATCACTTGTTTTTGTCAAATTGTTTGCTGGAAAGGTGTGCTCAACTATCTTTATTCACCATAAATGTAAATTGCGTTGATAATTTCTTATCTAATGCAATGACATTCATTTTTAGTATGACTTCTGTCCAAAACGCTATTTGAATGCATTGCAAATGCTTCTGCTAAGCAGTTGTGGATGTCATTCCTGTTATCCTTCGTTTCAGGATCGCTTAACACTGCTTAAAGAGGACAGTGCCAAAAACAACAAAGGCTCTGACTCCTGGACCAAATTACCATTCAGTATGTTTGTTTGTTGGCTGTGGATGTGGGATTTGGGGTAAGCTGTGACACTTTTTAAGTTTAAAAAATAAAGAAAATATCATCATCAACAACATAATAATAATAATACATCATTAATTAATAAATAAAACAAAGCAAACAAAAAAAAAACCAACATCCATTTCTTTTATATGGGAAGAGTCTGAAAAATGTGAAGTGTCCAGGTCATATTTCTGCCCAAAAGCAAAAGAAAAATAATAATAAAAAAAAAGTATTATTTTAAATATTTTTAATATTAATAATTATTTTATATTAATAATACTCTTTTATATATATATTATATATATATATATATTTAATAGCATTTAATTCAAATTGAATTTAATTTATTATTTAATAAAAAATTATTTAATATGATTGGAAGACGTTTTTTTGAAGGTAATGTGAAAAACTGTATTATGTAAAATATTGTATTTAATATTAGTAATACATATATATATATATATATATATATATATATATATATATATATATATATATATATATATATATATATATATATATATATATATATATATATATACATATATAATATGGGATGTTACAGCATTACAGTAATGAGAACTTCGGGTCAAAAATACATAATAAAATAGGCTTAATTTTCTTTGTGCAGATTTATAATATCTTATAATGTCCTCTTGTTTTGGGGGTGAAATATGACTTTCTTCATAAAATTCACCTTTTGAGACATTTGACCATCAGTGCTTGAAATAGACCCCACAGACACTGAAACGTTAAACCTCAGACTCATTTTATATGACTATATGATCATGTTGAATGGCAAACAGGACTGTGGCAAGGGTGACATATGTGATATCTTCACACCATGGCTTGATAATGCAAATACTCATTTAAAGTTACAATTCAAAAATGATTCTGTATCTAAGTTTAAGTTTTTTTGATCAAAGTCCTTTCCTTTAAATCAAAGTCAAGTGATTTCTTCAAATCACTTTTCATGTCTAGATGGTAGAACATGAATGTAAGCTCTGAACAGGCATTGAGGTATCAGTTGTCCTGAGCTGCGCTGTCCTGTTAAATTGCCAATGGGCCAAACTTGCTATTGCGAGTCTTCAACCTGGAGAAGCAGAGAAGCTTGGCACCGACTGAAACCCAGAATCCTAAGGAGCTCGACATTTGTAGAAGTAAGAAACACCTTACTGTAGACGCCACAATCCTAAACAGTCTGTGCTTTGTTGTCATGGTTGCCAGGTCTGCACAAAAAAAAATACAGCCCAATTTCTATTCTAATTGCATTCCGGGGGGGGACAAGATCGCTTTAACCTGTGGTCTAAAAAAAACCCAGCGGTAATAGTGTAGAAGTATCCCCATTCCGTGGAAAAAACTGCAGAAAATGCATCCAAATGTCTATGAGATCCCAATAAAATATTATAACACTGGCTCCCCATTTTCCCATTACATGGGTTGCCAGGTTTTGTCCATGGACTGAATGTGCTCCTTGGCCTTCATCCTCAAAGCTGCGATGCTAGAGCCATGGTCCATGTTTGGGTATTTGTCATTAAATGGACACTGGTAAGGAGGTGGTGGCATGGGTTGCATTCCCTGCACCATGCCTGGAGAAGTGTTGAGGAAGCCAGGGTGGCCCGTATAGGTGGGCTGGAGGCTTTGGCCGGGTCCCATGAAGCCCGGGATGCTGTGCATGGGAGTGGCACTGGAGAGCGGCGAGGACAACCAGGGGTCCAGAGGAAGAGAGTTAGTCATTGGCCCTACGTTGGGCGCCATGGTTGCTCGGTTGAAGGACAGCATAGGCGAGTCATGGAGCTTCATGCTTCCCGTGTCCATTTTTTCTTGTCGCCGCCATTTTGCACGTCGATTCTGGAACCAAACCTGTACAAAAGGACAAAGTCGAGAACTGTTTAGTCTCAACCTCGTAATGTTGACTGAAACTTCGACTTGAGGTGAGTGTGCTGGAGAGTTTAAAAGCACAAATTAATGAACTCGAATTAACTTTATATTGAAAATGTTTGTTGTTTGAGATACTTTTCTAGGTTAATGAGCTTCTTGTAGCAACATACTACTTATAGATGGAGCTTGCCAAGAGTTGGATCCCTTCCTGGTATCCTTGCTTGGACATTATGCAAAAGTTACAGGGTTGCACGGTTTTGATATAGTGTAAGTTGAATGACTGGATGTAACTTTGCACAAACAACATGTTATTGTTGTACTTTTAAAACAATGTGTTATTTGCCTATTTATGCACAATGTGTTTTTACAATCCTCTACATTTTCCTCATAGACTTCCATTGTGATGAAAATATATGTTGCCCTGCTTCCCAAGATACTAATGGGGACTAGAAATGAAGAAAATAGCAGAAAATATAAGGTGAACTAGGAGAGAGAGAGAGAGATGTGCCAAAATTCATGGGATACTCTGTGTGAGAGCAAAATAAAAAAGAAAGATCCCTCAACAAAGTAATAAGCTCTTATTATATCAATGTCACATTGAAAATATCAAGTGTTATTGTATTTTACTGATGGAAAATGTCTAACCAAGCCTGTCAAAGTGATGGATAATTAATTGTAGTGCATTTTCTAATCATGAGAAGGCATTCACAACCTGTAATGAGGCATATTTCTGAGCAAAAAAAGTAGGTTGGACTTTTTGAATTGATCTGTTTTTTGTTTTTGTGGAAAAGATGGCATTCCATCAGAATATTCCTAACCCTCAATCAGTGTTGGGAAGGGTACTTTGGAAATGTAACAAGTTACAGATTACAAGTTGTGAAATGTTTTATTAAAGTTAAAGTAATGTAATTGATTAAATTTGAGTCATCTTTGATTACTTTTATACATTTCTAACAAATGTTTTCAACTGTTTATCATTTTCAAATATTTAAAGCAGGCCTGGTTAAACTTTACATTAGCACTCAACACCGATTACTGTCAATCTTTCAAAATCCTTCATCACTTGAATTAAGATTATAATCATTTTAAAGCACAGCACCACAAAATCAGACTTTTTACTATGATTTAAAATCATAACAAGAAATTATTTAATTGCTATGATATTGTTTTTGAATTCAAATCTTTGCTATGACAGGAAACACTGGCATCTAACAATTACTTTGGAAAAATAAAGCATACACATAAAGCCAAATAGGAAATAAAACAGTTATCGAATAAGCATGTGTCCAATTCTGTGTCCTCAACTCCTGAAGCTTTGGTGTCAATGCAATTTGAGAAAGAAATCAATTAATATGTATGTGTGTGTGTGTGTGTGTGTGTCTGTCTGTCTGTCTGTCTGTGTGTGTGTGTGTGTGTGTGTGTGTGTGTGTGTGTGTGTGTGTCTGTGTCTGTGTCTGTGTCTGTGTCTGTGTGTGTGTGTGTGTGTGTGTGTGTGTGTGTGTGTGTCTGTGTGTGTGTGTGTCTGTGTGTCTGTGTCTGTGTGTCTGTATGTGTGTGTGTGTGTGTGTGTGTGTGTGTGTGTGTGTGTGTGTGTGTGTGTTGGTATGTATGTGTGTGTGTGTGTGTGTGTGTGTGTGTCTGTGTCTCTTTGTTTGTGTGTGTGTGAGAGTGTGTGTGAGTGTGTGTCTGTGTCTGTGTCTGTGTCTGTGCGTGCGTGTGTGTGTGTGTGTGTGTGTCTGTGTCTGTGTGTGTGTGTGTCTGTGTCTGTGTCTGTGTCTGTGTCTGTGTCTGTGTCTGTGTCTGTGTCTGTGTCTGTGTCTGCGTGTGTGTGTGTGTGTGTGTGTGTGTGTGTGTGTGTGTGTGCCCAGCATGAACAATTCTCCAAAGCTCACCTGAACACGAACTTCTGGGAGGTTGACTTTCATAGCCAGCTCTTCTCGGCTGTACACATCTGGGTAGTGGGATTTCTCAAAAGCGCGCTCCAGCTCATGTAACTGATAGGTGGTGAAGGTGGTTCTGTTCCGTCTGTGTTTCTTTTTCGGTTGATCCTCATCAGGAGCGTCCGGTGAGCGACTGTCGCTCTCCACATTGCTCCGTGGCTCTCCCAAATCTGCATCACACTTCTCTGTGGAGTAAAGTCCAGTATCTACAGCACAGGATAAACGCAGAGCTCTTTACTTGCCAGGTACTCTTGTAAAGTTCAGTAAAGAATTAATGGGTTGCTAATGGGTTTTAACCTAGCTGTTTTAATGTTGTTGCTAGGGTGGTTGCTGGGATATTTGCTTTTCATTTGGGTAGATCCTATTATGACCAAAATCTCACGATATGAGAAATTTTATTTTACGATAACAATATGCATCTCGATATAGCTATTTTTATTTTATGTTGTTTTATTTTTGTCATTAAAAATGCAAAAATAAATAAACTAACAAATAATAATTAAATAAACTTTAGCTTTTCAGCTCCACCACAGTAGGTTTATTTAACATATACTCTATTAAAAAAATACATACTACAGAAATTAAATAATAAAGTGTAGCTAAAATACTGCATAGTCACTCACTGTGTGAATCACATATGAATTGATTCTTATGATCCAAAAGTAATTAAATCAAGAGCAGTGAGTGATTTTCTCTTTGTCTTTTGTTGTTTGATTAACATTAATGATAGACAGCAGCAGGTAAATAAGACAGCTGGCCCTTTAAGACCGTCTCCAGTATACTGAAACACATCCATTTTTGACATTATTGACAGCATTTTGACATAATTGTGTGTGTATTTGACAATTGCAGTGCAATAAGATGCAAAAGAGATCTGAATTCGCAATTGCATGCTGTCTGAGAGAGACAGATAACTCTGTTTAACATCACACAGATCCCACTCTTTATTTGCATGTTTCTTTATCACTTTTAGATGCATATAACTTTTTATGTAGTACTGTGCTACTCGGATATATTTATGATAGACGCTTTAAATTTAAGTCTGTGTGATTTTTTTTTCACCTGTTTTATCATTCAACAGGTAAGCAAAAATGATGCATCTGATCGCTTATAAAGTAACAGCAGAGTTCTCCTCAACAAGACACATTATTTGTGGATTCATTCTTGCAAACGTTGTGGGATAAGGTAGACAATGGAGCCTTAAAGGGATAGATCACCCAAAAATGAAAATTCTTTCATCATATATTTATCGGTTCTGTTGATCGCAAAAAAAGTTATTTTTATGAGTGTTGAGAATAAAAAAACAGTTGATGGTACCCATTGACTTCCATAATAAACAGTATGGAAAAAAGTATGGAAGTCAATGGCTACCGTCAATTGTTTCGTAACCAACATTCTTCAAAATATCTTCTTTTGTGTTCAGCAGAAGAAAGAAACTCATTCCTGTTTGGAACAACTTGACAGTGATTAAATGATGGCAGAATTTCATTTATGGATGAACTATCCCTTTAAAAGCACCTTTAATAAAACTACTTACATGCTTTTTTGCCTGGTACAGTGATGGAGTCAGATGTTAACCTTTCGATTTTATGAATTCCTAGAAAACTAAAGATTTGGGAGTTCCATCACTTCTGTCATGGTATGTAAGTCCTCCCAGTAATCCAGCACGCAGATGTCACCGGTTAAACTTGTAGACCTCATGTGGCCAAGACGGCTAATCCAGCCGTTAAGAGGTTCACTCAACACTGCAGCGTTTCGCCCAAGAGTGGCCTAGCAGCCTGACAACAGCACAGATTTTCATTTCGCAGAAACGGCTAAGAGCAAACCGCGCCACATGTTGAGAGTTGGCACATCCAGGTTGAATCTAATTAAGTTAGGCAGGATTAGTATAAGACCACTAGTTCAATGTTAGCAAGTGTTAAACGTCTTGCTGTACACAACTTTCAGAAACTGGATACACCAGCTGCAGTGAAACTGATGTCTACAGGTTTAATTAGAGCTGTAGTTTGTAAGCTTGTTTCATTATTTGTTATTAGGCCTGTGAACTCAGTTGCAGTTATATCACGCGATTCTGACTTCATTTCTCACAGTTGCAAGTTTCTATCTCACAATTCTAAGAAAATATGTGGGATGTAAACTCGCAGCTGTGAGAAAAAAAGTCAGAATTGTTCCATAGAAATCTGACCAAATCTAACCTAAGCATTACATTTTGGTGTATATTTCATCTCTTACAGCTTTCAAGTCAAGTGTCTTGTTTGGGGAAAGGTGTGCTGTTAAATTAAAGGCCTCAGGTGGAAAACCCACAGACTTGCATTGAAGGAGATTCAGGAGCCAAATCTAGAGACCGGAAGCTCATGCAGGACAGTAGAATCATGCATGTGCAAATGCATCGTTAATTATTGTAGTGCATTGTAAAGAAGTTTTTGCATCGAGCCACTCTTATATTTTTTTGTGCAAGTAGTGTCTTTACGTGTGACATTCTTTTTACTTTCCGTAAAATGAGATGTGGTTTAGTAAACCTGTCAATTCTCACCGTGATATGCAGCTGACTGCTGTGAATTATCCGGAAGGCTTTGCAGGTGGCCGTAGGGGTCAGAGGTCACTTGTTTCTCCTCGTCTCCCAGATCTGCTCCATCCACTTTGTGTGTGCCGACAGGCCCGACCGGGTTGAGCAGAGGATCCTGGTCCTTACTGAAGCCCAGAATCACGTCGATGCTGTGCACGCGGCCTCCCATCCCCGAAGCGCCGCCTTTACCCAGATCATGGTAGTTGTCCGTTGAGAGGCAGCCATCATCCACCATGTTCATCGTATCCGGTGACAAATGCATCCAATCTGCCCTCACAGTAAGTCTCCTCAAAGAAACGTGTGCAAGTTATGTCCAAAAGAGAATCTGGTTCCAATTTGTGGCAGAGATTCCCTTTTTAAAGATCTGTTCAAGAAAAGCAGGGGTTAATAAGACTTTAAAGACATCAAAAAGAGGTTCATATTTTTAACTTTTTGTTATGGTCAGTGCAGCAGTATTTGACAAAATCACGTCATATTTACGGTCAAATTTTTTATTTTTCCAGGTATGTCATTGCTTGTAATATTTGTCATACTTTATTTGTTTTTGTGTTTTATAATGTAAAAATAATTGGATATTGTTTGTGTGTTTGTTATGGTTTAACATATTATAGTTATTTTAATGTTTTGGAAATTCAATAAAAGAAAAAAAAATCATAACATAACATAACATAGAATAACAAAATATAGTAAGCCCATATAACATTAAAAAATGAGATCTCGTTCATATTTCATCATTCTATTGTTATATATTGGATGACAAATGTTTGTGTTTCCATAAAGTCCCCATTAAGAGCAGTGCTGACAGAATCTGTTCCTTTTTATGTATTTTTTGGTTATTTGAACATGTAAAAAATAATTTAATTAAATTTAAATAATTAAATTAATTATCATTTAAAAAATTAAAAAGCTTTTAAAATAATAATATTTTTTTAGTAAGAAGGAAAAAAATATGATATATTAAATCCAAAGGAAAGAAAAATCAAAAATTTTATTTTTTGTATTTTCTACAAATTATTTATGTATTTTCTGATTATTTGAAAATGTAAAAAAAAATAATTTCATCAAATTTAATTTTAATTAATTATAATTTAAAAAAATTAAAAAGAAAGCTTTTAAATAATAATTAAATGTTTTTAGTAAGAATTTAAAAAAAATATGATATTATGATATTATGATAATATGATAAGAATAAAAAAAATATGATATATTAAATCCATAGAAAAAAACAATCACAAATTATTTTTTGTATTTTGTTTTTTACAAATGATAAAAATAATGCATTTAGTTATCCAAGTATTAATATTCTGCTCAAATCAGTTATATATTCCTAAAACATTTAGTGTGAGGACTGTTTTCTCCCAAAAAAAAAAAAAAAAAAAAAACTTAATAAAGCTGAAGTTCTGGCCTTTTATGGTTTCCATGCTTCATTATTTTCACAAAGACAGCTAAGACAGAGTTTGGATGCTTTATTCTCCTGCATTGATTCAGTTGGAAATCACACTTTAAAGTATACTGTTCAGTCAATAGTTAAAAGTGTTAATAAAGTTAAGTAATTCTTTGCAATCAACCAAAAGCATGTATCATGTTAAAATGTATATGCTACATTTTACAATTACAGCTTAATGTCTTATTTGTTTAGTTTCTGTGAAGTAAATCTAATATAAATTCAGAGTTTACAAATTAAAGGTAATTTAATTGCTCAAATAGAAGACTAAAATTCACAGTTTTTCTATAAATTACATTTTATAATTTAAAAATAATAATATAATATGTAATATAATAAACCCATAGGAATCAAATATTTATATTTCGCTTATATTTATCATATTTAATATGTTTATCCTGAGCAAAAACGCTCTAGTAATCTCACATAACTCTCTTCTAGATTCAGAAATGATGCTCAGATTTCAAATCTAGCTCTAGTTTACAAATTAAAAGTCACTCAATCAAACAGAAGACAAAACTTTGCACTTTTTTTCCCATCAATGTCTTGGTTTATCAGAATCATACAGGCCTGCTCGTAAACCTATGGTGGCACAATTTTAGAATTTTAATAGAAATGTAATTTTTTAAAGTTTGTGAGCAGTTATGCTATATAATATGTAATATTTATTTTTTCTTCTATTTCATACCTGTTGTGTGTGTATATAGACATCTATTTGACCAATAGATAATGAGCTATTCTGCAAACAACCAAAAGTACTGTGTGTTGCATTTTAAAACGTATATGCTTTAAATACACAAATAGAAGTCTTATTCACCTAGTTTCACCTATTTTAAAGGTAATTGAAATGCAAAGTAAATCTAAATTAATCATGTAACCTTTAAATCAGAAAAACTAAACTTTACGCACCTTTTCTTCAAATTTCCGGCTCATCAGAATCACACAGGGTTGTCTTTGCCTCCAAGCATCGCCGCAAATGACACACCGCAACTTTTTACCCACAGTGCACCTGGTTCAGACTGTAAAACGACCGTTAACGGCTATTTCTCGCATCCCAAAGGCGAGCGTAAATTCCAAAGCACTCAGATACGTCCCATTGCTGCAGCATATGGAGGTCTTGATCTTTAGGATGAAGCCATGCAAACTGGCCTGACGCGCAGAGAGCCGGTGGCAAGAGGAAAAGACTTAAGAGGTTTAATAATTGGAATCCTTCCCCTTTAAGGATGATTGACAGTTGTTCTCTGCCGGGGTAATTGCACTAAACGCTGCCCGTGGTTTGGCCACAGAGGGAGGCCTGCGCTAATGAAGCACCGACAGAATGTCCTTTCAACACTCTTTTGTCTAAATGATAACGGCGACCTACTGAAAGTGTCCTTTAATCCGCTACTTCACAAAGACAACACACCGTGTGTTAAGATGCGTTTTTCTTCTGCAGCCAAATGCCTTCAGTGCTTCACAAAGATGATCAGCATAAACAGGCATGTACTGCTGATTACACAAACAGGTCATTCTTTAAAATCAGTGTAAGGCATTGAAGTTTTAAAGGAGTCTTATTATTGTTTGCCATGTGTATAAATTAATGACATGCTACATCACTGACAAATAGCAATAAATTCAATGTAGCAACCAAACAGGTGTCTTTTTTAATATTTACAATTTTTAAAAATATTTTTAAATGTAATTTTTTCCCGTTTCATATTTGTGTTAGTATTGTTAATATTTAGAATCAGCTATATATATATATATATATATATATATAGCTGATGTGTACGTATATATATATATATATATATATATATATATATATATAATCCATAATCCATTTTATTTAAAATATTTAAATTTACATTTTTAGCAATTCTGTTGTGTTTTTTCTCATTTTTAGTGTGTGTGTGTATATATATGTATGTGTTTGCTTAGCATATTGAATTATACGAGACTATACACAAACTTTCCAAAAAAAAATTCCAAAGCTCTAAATATGAAAAGATTCATCACTGATGAATTGACTGTTGGTGTTTATTAACTGACTGTATAATAGATTGGCTTTACCTGCTCATAATTACTCTAAATTGACCCCATGTAGCTCATTAGACTCAGAACTGACCTCATCAAACGATGCCACACTTGACCTCAAACTGGCAACAAACTTCTCAGACTCTTTATTAATTGTTTTAAACGTGGCTTCCTCGTGTTATCGTGGCTCGCGTCGGTTCGGTAGGAAAGTCTCAGCCTGTGATGGTTTCCTTAAAGCCAGCTGGCCAGGTTAATGCTCCTGAGACTGACTGACACCGAGATCAACCCTCGTCTTAATGAGACTACAGAATCTTCCAGAGATTTTCCCCAGCCTTAATAAAATCTAAAGCAAGGTTTAAGAAGCCTTAGATGACCAGTGTGGATGTCTAGAATAAAGGAAGGGATAAGATGTGCATTTTACCATGATTTATTAATATCTTCCCTTCGATAATTAATCATTTTGAATATTTTAAACAGGACTCTTAAGGACTCTTCATGGTCCAAAGATGCTGCTATATATATATATATATATATATATATTATTTTTTTTATTATTTTTTTTCCAGTGAATCATTGTTATTTTAGTATAGCATTATAGGTTTTGTTTATATTTTGTGTTTTTATTTTAGTATTTTACATTTTAGTTCTTGTTATAGTTTTTGTCATTCAGTTGTTGTTTTTTTGATAGCTTTTATTCATTTTTAATTACTTTTTAGTTCTTTTAGTACATCAAGTTAAACTAAACTAAGCTTAGATTTATTAAATGAATAAAGATTTATATATATATATAGATAGATAGATAGATATATTAGACATTTTTGTTACATTTAACATTTTTTCTTTCATGATTTGCTTTGACTCTTTATTGTTTAAATTAGGCTGAAATTATTAGACTGGTTTATTCAATATATTCAAAATCTGACTTTTTTTAGACAAGATATTAAGGTTTGTAACTGTTTAGTTTTAAACTGTTAAGTTTAAAATGAAACCCACTTGAGTTCTTTTTTTTTTTTTTTTTTTAAGTGCACTGCAGATACATTTAGATTGTGATTGCAGAGTTTTTTTTTTTTTTTTTTTTTTTTTTTTGCATAAGTTCATTGCGGTCGGTGATAACGCACACTGACAGCAGCCATGTTTACTGACCCTCAGTCTGCTGTCAGTTTGACCTCAGCTTAAAACACAGGAGACAAAAGACAAGAGCGATTTATTTCCGTTCCAGTGCTCGAGTCTAACTACAAGACAGTCTGGCTTCAGGTGATTGTGCTGGGTGTCAGTAGAAATGGACAGATTCAAGGGCCAAATCATTTTCTAGATGAGCCAATTACAGACTTTACACTGATAAACTCTGGGATTTCCTAACAACCCCCGAGGAGTCTCTTGAAGTGGGTTTTTTTCTGATAAAAGAGGCTTTTGGGCCATCTGGGCATCAGTGAAAGGCCCTTAATGCCAAACCTGAACAGGAATCAGAGCAGTTTTGCTAACGAGTTTTTCATTATTGTATTGTGTTTTATGTTTTTTTTTTTGGTTGCTCTGGTGTTAACTAGAGGAAGATGTTACTTTATTAGTTAAATCTGAGTAAGTTACAGAACAAAAATTGGTTGTACAATCCATTTTCACTCAGAAATTGGTAGTAAATTGCACAGTTAACACATTGCATTAAACAGGAAATTTGAAAGACTGAAATTGTATTTTCTTGTAAAACGTACTTCAGTATTTCTTTTACAGTGTAGGCACAAAAGAATATCCTTTTAATCATATTAATATTGTAATACAGAAATCTGATTTGCATTTATTATTTCTTTTGCATTTATGTATTTACACTGTTAAAAATTTAAGAAAAATTTGAAACAGTGTTCACTCAGAAATTGCTAGTAAATTACATGATTAATTAGTATGAATAGCAAGTAACACATTAAAATTTTGAAATGTTTTCTTCACAAACCTACATCAGTAATAATAATTGTTATATCTTTGAAAAGTCATTTTATATTGTTCTTGCATGATTGTTTTTTTCTTTCTTAGTCCCTTTTTTGCTTTCTTACAAAATTGCTGTTTCCTTCAGAAAATGCAAATCTAGTCAACAATGGTAATTATGCATTTCTGTTTTGTTTTTATTATTATTATTTTTAGGTTTTGCATGCTGATTTACATTAATTGCACTACATTCTAGGCTGTAAATCAATTAGCTGACCTGTGTTAATGAGGAACTGCTGTGCAGGCGTGTGGATGTGACGCACAAGACTGACCTGTTAAATTTTCGCAGATAATCCAATCACACCTACAAAAATGTTGGTTCCTTTTGTGAATGACCTGGATGTAAGAATTTGAAATTATATTAGTTGAATTAGTTGAATGCATGTTACTTATGTAGCTGTAGGTTGGATGTTTTCAGAATGTAGCTTTGGCCTTTACATTTATGCATTTGGTAGACACTTTTCAACGCGACTTTGCATTGAAGGTTTACATATTATTAGTTCATGCATTCCCTGGGAATTGAACCCCTGATCTGTTGTGAGCATCATGCTTTTACTGTTTGAGTTGCAGGACTACCTGCACAAGATTAATATATTTATTTCATTGTGTAAAATGAAAATATTGTACATGATACAACTAGTATTTTATACTAATCACTGTATTGAGCAAGAAAGATCATAAATAGGGTGGCAAACTGTCCTGTATAACTACCCCCAAAGTATTAAAACTTTCTCAGATTGAAGCTTAGTTCTTATGTGTGTATGTGACTCTTTAGTATAATATAAAAATTTATTTTTAATTTATTATTTTTAATGCAATGAAGTGGCATGTCACTGAGAAAGAGTAAAAGTGAATGCATCTCATTGGCATTTCAAACTACATTTTTTCGATATTTTGTATAGTACATTTATTATATATTTTTATTTTATTACTTCAAGTATAACCTTATGAATAGTACATTATATGCTCTCTTCTCCAATATTTAATTATTATTCACGAGGTTAATATCAGAAATCACTGTGACAAACACGATCGATAGTTGGCTTCGCTAACTGAGAGACAAGGCTAATAATGATTTTATCACGTTAAAATATTAAGGCTGCACTTCTTTGCTTGTTTCCTCATTATCCTAATTGAGAGCAAATTAACTAAGAGGTGCAGTGTAGCTATCAAGCTCCTTAGTTTTAGCAGAAGACAATTTAAGCCTCGCAGATCCTATTAGTGACAAAACAGATAACGCTTGAAGGAGCTGCGTCAGCTTACCACGCCAGGACAGAGAGAGAGAGAGAGAGAGAGAGAGACAGAGAGATAGATAGATAGATAGATAGATAGATAGATAGATAGATAGATAGATAGATAGATAGATAGATAGATAGATAGATAGATAGATAGATAGATAGATAGATAGATATAACGATAGATAGAACGATAGATAGATAGATAGATAGATAGATAGATAGATAGATAGATAGATAGATAGATAAGAAAATAGAAAGATAGAAAGATAGATAGATAGATAGAACGATAGAACGATAGATAGATAGATAGATAGATAGATAGATAGATAGATAGATAGATAGATAGATAGATAGATAGAAGGACAGAGAGAGAGAGAGAGAGAACGATAGATAGATAGATAGATAGATAGATAGATAGATAGATAGATAGATAGATAGATAGATAGATAGATAGATAGATAGATAAAAATAACAACAGAGAGAGAGAGAGAGAGAGAGAAAACGATAGATAGATAGATAGATAGATAGATAGATAGATAGATAGATAGATAGATAGATAGATAGATAGATAGATAGATAGATAGATAGATAGATAGATAGATAGATAGATAGATAGATAGATAGATAGATAGATAGGACAGAGAGAGAGAGAGAGAGAACGATAGATAGATAGATAGATAGATAGATAGATAGATAGATAGATAGATAGATAGATAGATAGATAGATAGATAGACAGATAGATAGATAGATAGATAGATAGATAGATAGATAGATAGAGAGAGAGAGAGAACGATAGATAGATAGATAGATAGATAGATAGATAGATAGATAGACAGAGAGAGAGAACGATAGATAGATAGATAGATAGATAGATAGGACAGAGAGAGAGAGAGAGAGAGAGAGAGAACGATAGATAGATAGATAGATAGATAGACAGACAGACAGATAGATAGATAGATAGATAGATAGATAGATAGATAGATAGATAGATAGATAGATAGATAGATAGATAGATAGATAGATAGAACAGTAGAACGATAGATAGATAGATAGATAGATAGATAGATAGATAGATAGATAGATAGATAGATAGATAGATAGATAGATAGATAGATAGATAGATAGATAGATAGATAGATAAGACTGACAGCAGAGAGAGAGAACGATAGATAGTTAGATAGATAGATAGATAGATAGATAGATAGATAGATAGATAGATAGATAGATAGAACAGTAGAACGATAGATAGATAGATAGATAGATAGATAGATAGATAGATAGATAGATAGATAGATAGATAGATAGATAGATAGATAGATAGATAGATAGATAGATAGATAGATAGATAGAAGGACAGAGAGAGAGAACGATAGATAGATAGATAGATAGATAGATAGATAGATAGATAGATAGATAGATAGATAGATAGAACAGTAGAACAATAGATAGATAGATAGATAGATAGATAGATAGATAGATAGATAGATAGATAGATAGATAGATAGATAGATAGATAGATAGATAGATAGATAGATAGATAGATAGATAGATAGATAGATAGAACAGTAGAACGATAGATAGATAGATAGATAGATAGATAGATAGATAGATAGATAGATAGATAGATAGATAGATAGATAGATAGATAGATAGATAGATAGATAGATAGATAGATAGATAGATAGTTTTACATATTTTTAAATCACTGTATGCAGTATACACAGTACAGATTGTACAGTGTTCAGTGTTTTATTCTAAACATAGCGTCTCAGTTTTACATAACCTGGGCACAGAAGGACATCAGACTGGAAAGCCTTCTCCTCGTCACTCATTCCTAGAACTGTGACACCTGCAGATCTGCATCGAGTTGTTTGCTTTTGTTGATCTGACACAAGGACAAGAATGAAAGCAGGGAACTAATCCAGTTATGACTGAAAATCAAATTAAACCAAGAGCATTAAACGCATGCCTTCAGCCTTCCATGTATTTAAATGACACGCATGCTTTTGATGATTTTCTTTTATGTGTGTTTCCTGTCAGGAAGCTCTGTTAATGCCGGACAAACGGATTTTGTGTGTGTAATTTTAGGTTGTTGATGACGTCAAATCCCGGTGAGACACTGACATGCTTTGGTGTTACAGTAAAATTAATCTAGTGCTTAGTCTTTATGCGCTAATTAACTCCACCTACTCCATCCTTCCATACACCCACTGCTCACAGAGATTACACTTGTTCACTTCATGAATGGAGTTTTTGCATTTGCATTCACAAATGTTTCTCATTATGGTTGTAAATGATGTGAATGTTTTATGTTGACATCATTTGCATGGTGCTCCAAATTATTATAAAAGAGTAGTTCACCCAAAAATTAAAATTTGCTGAAAATGTCCTCAATCTCAGGCCATCCAAGATATAGATGAGTTTGTTTCTTCATCAGATTTGGAGAAATGTAGCATTGCATCCCTTGCTCACCAGTAGATCATCTGCAGTGAATGGGTGCCGTCAGAATGAGAGTTTTAAATACAATCAGACAACACTAGCTTGGACTCATTTTTAATGTAAAGAAAGCAAATACTTTATTTTGAATTGATTCTGACAATGGCATAACACAACAAAGCATATGAAATTAATTTGGAAATAATGCTGACTAGAAATATAAAGAAAGTAATAATAAAGACATTATAAAATATGTAAAATGGTTCCCAAACAAATTGCGGACTTCAACCAATCAATGTTAAGAGAAAAGAGCCAGGTAAATACAAGAAACTAAATTTAGAAGAAAACAAGATTTAAAAAACATATTTTCTGCATTGCATTTTTGCATTATTTTTTATTTTTTATAAAAAAAATTTTTTTTAATTATGCACATTTGTTATGTTACAGCATAATGTGGAAAATAATAATTATGTATAATAATTAAATGATATAAAAAAAATTGCACTCCTTATTTTAATGTTTCATTAGTGCAAGCTACTTCAGATAAAGAAACATTAATTTAAGATGCATAATAATGCTTATTTTTCATTGCTTTTCAGAAAAGCTCCACATGTTTGCATTGCTTTTCTTCATTGTGTGAAGATGTGATTCTAGTTCAATTAGATTTTAGACTTCAGTTTGGACAACATTCATATCTGTTGTTTTATTTTCCTTCTGATGTAAGTTTGGACTATGTTTGATTGTAATGAAAAGCAGAGGATGTTCACTGAGAATGTCCTACTTGCTTGGCTGAAGCATGTATTGAGCCCTGAGAACATATTACCCTCTATTAACTATAACTAATAAAATATTAACTATTGCCCTCTTAAAATGAAAGTTTGCTCGAAAATTAAAATTCAGTGATTATTTGGTCAGCTTTGGCTTTGTTCGAATCAAAGTCCACGTCCATGTCTTGGAGTTTTCCCAGAAAATAATCGTTGGTCTCTTCCTGTTCCTCCTCTTCCTCCACCATCCTCTCCAGTTTGATCATGTTGATCATTTAGAGTCCTTCAGTACAGTAATGATACAGTAGCTTTACAGTAGATATCTTTACCTTAGTTTGGATTTCATAAACGTTTAATAGATGTCACCCCAAAATCAAATCAGTGTTATTTGTGAGACAAACCCAGGATGTTATACTCAATAATAAAACTTTGTATTACAATTATGATCATCTAAAGGCAATCATTTAATAAAAACCTTCAAAAGTAAAACATACATTATATTAATGAGAATTAATTTGAATTTAAATGTATTTTTTACAGTCTAATGGCAGTCATTGAATAACAAACTTTAAAAGTAAAACATCTGTATTAATACAAATTTATATTGAACAATTCTAAAGTAAAATCTGTATGTGTTATATTCATTATATTATATTCATGTATTAATTGATTGAATATATTAACTGATTAAATATATTAATATATTAATTGATTAAATAAAAGTCTGTATACTATTGTAATAATCTAATGCCAATTATATTCATTATATTATATTGATGTATTAATTTGTTTGATATATTAATTGATTTAATAATAAAAAAGTATTACAGTACAATTATGAGAATCTTATGACAATCGTTTAATATAAAACATAAGAAGTAAAATATTTAATTTATTATATTAATGAGAATTTATATTGATTAAAAAAAAAACAATTTTGAGAATGTCAATTATTTAATGAAAACCATCAAAGGTAAAACCTCTGTGTACATTCTATTAATTAACATTTTAAGGGGAAATCATAATGGCAAAAAGATAAGAAATATCGATTAGGCTCTATTTTATTTTGTAAGTAGTTTGTGTGTGTGTGTGTGTGTGTGTGTGTGTGTGAGTGTTTGTGTGTATTTGTGTGTATTTGTGTGTGTGTGTATGTGTATGTGTATGTGTGTGTATGTGTGTGTGTGTGTGTGTGTGTGTGTGTGTGTGTGTGTGTGTGTGTGTGTGTGTGTGTGTGTGTGTGTGTGTGTTTGTGTGTATCTGAAGTGACATGATAAGCCTAATTTACATCAGCAGAAATTAAGGGATTATTTACAGTACATGCTTGTTTAGTGGTTTTACCTGAAACCAATCAATCTGAGCATCTTCCTCTCAATCATATCACTCTGACCCTCTGAGATTAGCCATCCTTCATATGTATCAACAGACCGATGCTCACAGAAATAAGCAACAGCCCAGTTCACGCACTACTGACCTGCAGCAGGATGGAGCGTAAGAAGGTTAGAAGGGTTTAAGGCTAAAATATGGAGCAGGTGGCTTTATATCTCGAGTCAAACAGGGACGACGCTGTAATACTTACTAACCAAACCCAGTCCAGCTATTAAACAACATACATATGCAATGTTTGCAATCCCTAAAACTACTATATTATATTACTGTTTATACTATTTATTTTACTGTTAATTGAAATAATGCTGAAATAAATAAAAATAAATAAATAATTATTTTTATTTATTACAAAAGTGCTATGAGGAAATAACCTAAAATTAATCAAAAATAAAAAGCACATTACATTATTAAAAAATGAATTAGAATTAAATTGAAAACAATGTTTAAAAATACATAATTCAAAATACTCATAAAAACAATTATAGTACATAAATAATACTAAAACAACACCACCAAATTTATTTTTATTAATTATTTTATTGTATCTTTTATTATTTTCTATGAATTATTTTATAATTAATTATTTAGTTATTTATTTATTTTTTTATTGTACACAAAATAACTATGGGGGAAAAAACTAATAAAAATGAAAAAAATGATCTAACAACTTTGTTAAAAATTCATAAAAATCACAATGAAAGTTACCATGGTTATTTTAATTAATTATTTTATTACAATTATTTCATTATTTTACATTTATTTAGTGTAAATTAATTATTAACTTGTTTTTAGAATTATATTAAAAAAAATACTATGGGAAAAGAAAAAACGACTCATAAAAGCATTACTAAAAATATTATTTAAAATTAAAATGAAAAAGTATAAAAATACAGGCTTCAAAATATTCAAAATAGTCATTAATTTTTAAATATAAATAATACTTTAATAAACTGTCACCGAAAGAAACACCTGTGTGTAAACCTGTGCTGATTTTCTGATGTAAAGGCCTTTGACCTGGTAAGGACTCTTGTGACCCAGTTCTGGACTTAATGCTATCGGGTGTTATATAAAGAGATGAGGAGTAATGCACAGCATCATTACGACGGTGTGTGTGTGTGTGTGTGTGTGTGTGTGTGTAGGCTTTTTTCCGAGACGTCACAGTAACAAGCTTTGACACTGACAGCTTTCTCATTTCACTCCCAGCTGAAGAGTTCAGTGTCTTTATTTCCCATCATTACGTGAAAGCACACTGTTTTTGTTTGTTTATTTTAAATCTAATGAATACAGTCAGGCACCTCTGACACCAGCTGACTCAGATGACGGATGTGATGGACTGATCCCGTTACTGGCTGGCAGCAGGCCACAGGAAACGGGAATTATGGATAAGACAATAATAACAGGCTAAGACGATTTCATTATGTTTAGAAACATCACTTTGCACTGTGTGGTATTCAAACCTATATTATATTAATATTATTAAATATAAAGGCAAATAAAAGCCAATACAACTGTCATTAATGGTGCAGTAACATTAGGCTGTTATATTATTACATAACAATTTTTTTTGTTTGTTTTGTTTTGTTTTGTTTTTTTGTTTTTTTTACTTTGGATGTCTTAAAACTCTGCTGTATCATATATAGTACCAAAGTTATTATTATTAATTATATTTACAATGATATTATTATATGAATATTTGTTTATTTTTATTTTATTTTCAATTATAAAGTCATATATCATTCAAATTATATTATTTAGCAATTATAAAATCATCGAAATGAAGCTGAAATGAAACTAAATGTAAATATTAGATAAGTTTTTTATTATTATTTAATTATTTTACAGTTATAAAATTAACTAAAAATTAAACCATTTAAAAAAATATAGCTGAAATAAAATTAAATATAAATATTAGATTAAAATTGTATTATTATTAATTATTCTTACATTTATACATTATTGTTGACTAAAAAGTAATTTAATTTAAATTGTTTTTTTTTAAAGATTAAATAACAGATGAAAAAATAGTTTCAAATGAAAGTCACTGTGTTGTTTGTGTCAGATGGTCACATGACATTCACGTGCTGCCCTCTCATTGGTCATCTCTCCATCACAACTCATTTGCATAAAACTACATGCATTTATTACATTTTAACGCTCAGTGAAACAGAATAATGGGTTATCGCTGCTTAAATTGCCAGTATTAATGATTTTTGAAAGCCAAAACTCAAAAACAAAATCAGCTTAACTTTGGCTCACTTTGAGCCAATGTCGAACGGTTATTAACTTCATGCATAATACTGAATCTGAAATACATATCAATAACGTCAATTCATTTTATTAACAGAAAAGATATACAGTTTTGTCCAAAAGTCTGAGAGAACTAGTGAGAAATGGTTTTTTTTTTTTTTTTTTTTTTTGCATGCTTTTCTAAAATAGTACATGTTTTTAATTATACAAATACCATTGAAAAGTTGAAACATGCATGAACATAAAGCTGTAATTGTTAACAAAAATTAAATATATGAAAATTATTATTTAGTAAATTATTTTTACTATTATATAATTTTGAAGTAAAAGCTGTTCTTTTTTTCTTTTCTTTTTTGTTGCAATGAGGATGAAATAATATATCAGGTAAAAATAATTATTATTTAGTTCATTATTTTACAATTATTTAATAGTTTATAAAACTATTAACAAATGAACTTATTGTTTTTTGTTAATTGACAAGAAATAATTCAAATTAAATACAAATATTAGATGAAAAATTTTAAAAAGTTAAAATAAAAACTAGAAGCTATATTGTTCAAAAAATTAATACAAACTCGAACAGTTTCTTTAAGATACTAAAATAACCCTGTTTATTTTTACATGTATAATATATAAAAATTAATATACTGAAATTCTTCAGTTCTGCTGCCTGTGGTCAGGAGCCTCATGGAGGTTTATTCGAACTTCAGCGCCGTCTTGTGGTGAGTTTAGTGAAGTACAGCTCTGAACTCAAAATTTCAAGTTCAACATCATATTTATCACTGCACGTATGTAGCATAAGGAATTCGTTATTAAATTAATTTAGAATATTTGATGACTTTTTGAACCATTTTGGCATTAATGCTCACAGCTCTTTTCTGTTTCAAATGTATATGGTGTGCAATCAAATGCATCTGTCTAATATTGCAATAAATCATTTTGATATTTTTGAACGCTGCATGTATTTTGTGAAATATGAGAGGATGAACTACAGAAGGAAAGCACTCAGTCCTGAATGATTGAGTGGCTTTTAATGTTTCAGGTCAGTGTTTGCCCCCAGGCTCTGTCTCAAACACACAGCATCTCTCTAGATTCACTCTCGTCCATTATAAAGTCGTCTCTGTGATTGACAAAACAATTTGAGGATCAATTTTAAAAGAGTTTATGATGTTTATAGCTGTATACATTCAACAGACTGAGTCTGAGTCAGTGCAGAAGAGCACATCAACCCCCTGAGCGCTTTAAATACTGGGTGGATGTTTTTCTTTTTTATTTATTTATTTATTTTTCCCAGATGGCCTTGCAAAGTCAATTCCTGAATTGCTTTATTATTCAATAATAATAACAGCAACTGTTATTATTATTATTATTATTATTATTAATTATATTATAATTATTATTGTTATTTAATTAAAATATAACGGTGGTTAATAATCATAATAATAATTGTTTTAATAATTATTACTGTACTTATAATAAGAAGAAAAAGTAGAAGAAAACAACATTATTATTATTATTTTATTTTTTATAATTGTGATTTTAATAATATTATAACTGATGTTTATGAAAAATAATTATTGTAATAAATATTATTTGTAATAATTTTCATTATAATATAATATTATTAAATTAATAATAGCAATAAAAATGTTTATAATTTCTAGAAATAATATTTATATTATATTATAACTATGATACTAATAATTATTATTGTTATTTTCATACATTTTATAATTATTATATTAATTACAAACATCAGCAACATTTATTTTTCAATTAGTATTTTTATTATAATAAAATACTTAATAATAAAAAAATACAAAATAATAATTATTATTATTTAAATTGTTTTTATATTATTGTAACTGTAATAGTATATAACATATGAATTATTATTATTAATATTTTAATAGGTTTAATTAGATTATATTTTTAATAATTGAAATGATTATTATTATAACAACAACAACAGCAAATAGCATAATACTACTACTAATAATAATAATAAATATTATTAGAAATAATTAAATATGTGTTTTTATTTGCATTTTCCAGATTTAAATTTTTTGATTAACTGGTAATAAATGTACCAATAAAATAAAATTATTTTTCAACTGTTATGTAAAGAAACATTATGTGACTAATTGCCCGGCCTGTATAGACTGCAAATATGATATTTCATGTAGCAAGCACAAAACCTGTGAGTGTGAGCACAAGCCTCCGGAGTACTAGACAGATGACATCATCACACAGAGCCTCAGCCAATCAGAGCGCAGCAGGAAACACGGCTCCACCAATCACAGGAGACAGAGGGATGGGCTTCTGTTTACAGACACGACCCAGAGTGCCAAGCAGCTGTGTGAGAGAGAGAGAGAGAGAGAGAGGAGACAGAGAGAGAGAGAGAGGAAGGTACAGAGGAGAGATTGTGCCGGGGTGCAGAGACAGGGATGCAGTTGCTAGGGAACAGTGAGGAGACCTCCATCTTTTGCAGCTTGTTCCAGATACAGCAAGGTTGGGAAAGCTTTGCCTTTCGTAAAGGAGGGAAATAAATGCACCATATAAAAGAGAGAAGGACAGAACGCCTGGTGATGTGACGTGATCTGGAGCTGCATGAATTATCAAACACATCTTATAGCTGCTCGAAAGGAGTCTGTGTGTTGTTGTGTCTGGATGAAGATGGCCATGCACAGATCCTGAGACGCCCCTCTTTGTCTGAGGATCCACAGACGGGACGGGCTTCACCCGACAGACAGACAGAGAGTCAGATCTGATGGATTCAGTGGAGAGCTGAGAAATCAACAGGCCTGAAGGTGAAACACACACAGAGAGAGAAACCAACGCCTGCCGAGAGAAGCTCCTTCTGTTGTGAGTGTTTGACCTCATGAGCACCCACTTTAATTCCACAGAGTGATGTATTTCTGAGTAAACGGGACGTTCGGGGAGACAAATCTAGATTTTTCCATGTGGAATTGATTCTGAAGGGAGTTTGATGGAGGGTTAAATAAGTAACCAAAATGAGTGTTTCACATCTGCAGCAGGTTAATACAATTTAATAAAAGATTACTAATATATATAAGTCTGTGTATGTATATCCTTTGATGCACCGTTGTTTTTGTATTACTGAGATACTTTTAGCTTCCCTTTGTTTTTTTGTTTGTTTGTTTTTTTTTTTTTGTTTTTTTGTATTTTCCATTTCCATTTAAATTTTTTTCTAAAGTTTTGCTGTGATTTTTATTAGTTTTTTTTTGTTATGTCTATATAGTTGTCATTATTTGTTAGGTTTTAGTTATTTTAGTGCATCCATTTCAACTAAATGAAAATGGAAAAAGTTACATTTTTTTTAAATATTTTTAATTAGTTTTTATTTTTGTTTTTCCCATTTTTAATTTTAGTTAAAGTTGTAGTAATTTTGTTGTTTTTGTAATTTTTTAAAAATATGTCTGTATAGTTTTTTTATACATTTTAGTTATTTTAGTAAATCAGTTTAAACTAAATCAAAATAGGAAATGTTGCTTTGGCATCTGCTTTTTTAGTAATTTTGTTGTATGTTTTTGTTATTTTAATTATTTATTGTTTTTATTTATTTTTTATTATTTATTATATATTGTATTTATTGTAGTATTTATTTTTTATGTCTACAGAATAAATATTTTATTTTTGTGTAAGTTTGAATTATTTATTTATTTATTTATTTATTAGTATTTAAGATAAATGAAAATAAGAAACGTATTATGGAAATAGAAAGTCAATTTTGAAGTCATTGTGATTTGGGAGTGATTTGATATTCAGGAAGAGTGATGCAACAATAAACACAACATCTTAATTACACAAAGCTCAAACTCCTTCAATCTAAAAATGAAGCTTCGGCATGGAACTCATCCCACATTCATTCCTCAAATCATGTGACTTGTTGAGGAGAGTGACGTACATCATTACCTCATTGAAGAGAAATAATTTAGAGAATAACGTATTTTTGTCTATATAGGCACTTGTAAATGTGCTGATCTTGTGTGATCGGGAGCAGAGGATGGGAACCACTGAAGCCACTTTACGCATGGAGAACATGGAGGTGAAAGATGAGTGGCAAGATGACGATTTCCCGCGGTAAGACCTGACTGACCGTCAACTGATTGAGACCGAGAAATAAACACTGATTCAGTGCTCAGAATAACATACTACCACACTGTTTCAGCATACTACAGTATGTGAATCTTCTATATGCACAGAATATGACCTTCAACATTCGCCAAATGTGCAGTTTGCAGTGCATGAGATACTGTATCCCACAATGCATTGTGCTCGACTTCAAATGCAACATAGAGAGGTTGAAATTGTAGCATTTTTGCATACTTTTTGACATAATTTAGTGCTACATTTAATGTCATAATCATATTGAGATCTGACTTTTGACTGTTTGCTACTGTAATGCTGAAACATTTCTGATTATTATCAATGTTGAAAACAGTGATGCTTCATATTTTGTGGAAATTGTGACTACTTGGGCCATATTTTTTTATTTGTTACAGAAATGAATACTTTTATTCAGCAAGGATGCATTAAATTGACCAACAGTGACAGTAAAGACATTTAGAATGTTACAAAAGATTTGTTTCAAAACTTTCTATTCATCTGTGAATCCTGAAAAAATAAAACGTATCAAAGTTTCCACAAAAATATGAAGCAGCACAACTGTTCTCAACATTGATAATAATCAGAAATGTGTCTTGAGCAGCAGATCTTCATATTAGAATGATTTCTGAAGATCATGTGACACTGAAGACTGCAGTAATGATGCTGAAAATACAGCTGCGCATCACAGAAATAAATTACATTTTAACTGGTATTCATATAGAAAACAGCTATTTTAAATTAGAATAATATTTCACATTTTTACTGTTTTTACTGTATTTTTAATTACATAAATGCAGCTTTGGTGAGCAGAAGAGACTCTTTCAAAAAGCAATTTATTTAACTTTTGACTGGTAGTATACACAATCAGTACTGCTATTGATCTGTATATTGATTGATTTTTACTTGCTAATAAGTAGATTTGTGCCTTGGCTATATGACACCAGGCATGTACTGTAAACATATGCACATGTACAGCACCCATGGGGCTTGTTGGTGAGTTATTTTCATCCACAGCACAGACGTCTTTGATTTCTGATCGATAATGTCAGATCAGTATTAGAGCTCGGAGCGAGTGGAGCTGAGGATGTGTTATCTAGCTGCACGTGAGGGAGAAATGAAGGTGAATCGTGGTATAAACAGTCCAGAAGCAGCATGTGGGTCAACATACAGTACATGAAAACATAAAGAGCACAGCCTTACATCATAACGCTTTGCCATTTATGGGCAAATATGAGGTCATCAGTGTTGCCATGACAATGGGGCTAGTAAGAGACACAGAGTGATGAATAATTGATTCTGCACTAGTGTACATTATCACATGAACTCTCGCTGAACAAAATCTTGCTGAATTAGGTTTTTAATTATCATGTGCTGTATGGAACTTTCACTCTGAAAAATCTGCATTAAAAGCTTTTACTCACAATTTCTGGTGAAATAATAATACTAATTCACCACAGCACAGTGATTATTTCCTGTGGTAATATCATAATTTTTATGTACTACACTGTAAAAAAAGTATGTTGTCAAATAATCTATAAATGCTTCACGCAGTAACTGTTTTTTTATTTATTTAAATCATTTGATTAATTGTTATTTTTACTTATTATTTATTATTATCATTTGTATTAATTAATTTTTATTATTTAAATAAATCTTTTACATGGTAACTGTTTTATGGAACTTGTATTAATATGTATTAAATAATATTAACCAAAACATTTTTTTTTAAATAATTGTAGTAACTGGTTTTATTAATATATTTGTTTATGATATTAATAAAGAATATTAATAGAGTGTATGTATGTCTTATATATATATATATATATATATATATATATATATATATATATATAAACATATATATATATATATATCAGTAATAATATTTAAATAAATGCTGCATGTAGTAATATTTTGTGCAATATAATATTTAACAATTTAAGTCTGACTACATTATATTATAAAAAAATATATATTTTTTTTAAGATCCTTAAAGTAACAACTGCATGCTTTTATTTTAGCTTTTAGTGCACTGATAGATTACCATTTTATTATACCATATATAAAGATATTTGAAACAATATACTACAATGGTGCATGTGCAAAAAAATGGTACCTTTTATATCAGAGTCACACATTAAAACTAACTTCATGGGAATGGTTTACACAGATAAGCATCCTATCACTGAACTGAGTTCTGTAATGCTCATTATTGCACTGCGCTCTCTTATTAACTAGCGAGTCCCCTGACAGCGCACAGACTGCTGGGTAATTACTGACTGTAGTCAGCATGAGATACACAAACACTGCTGATCATAATGTCAGAGAATGATGGGTTAAATGTGTCCTTCGCTCTTGCTGGAACATGTTGTTTAGAAGCCGCTATTGTTCATGGCTCAACAGCATAATTTATGTGTGTGCTTTACCTCTGACCTCTGTGTGTGAGCCAAACCCACTTTAATGAAGCATTGCGTTGATTTGCTGTAGGGTAGTTTGTTGACTGTCCCTGTTCTGTGGTAAAACTGATATATTTCTCACAGACACTTGAGGATGCATGACTCTTTTCACTTGACTAGTATAAGCAACCACTTAAAAACCACCTCAAACACCCTAGCAACCACCATTAATAACCTAGCAACACTAGCAAAAAAAACAACAATGCATTAAATAACTCAGCACCCAGTTAAGGCCAGTTATTACTGTGGTTGAATAAATGAAAGTGTGGTGTGGTGCGTCATTATTGTGCATTGAAGAAGTGGCTCTGTAATGATTAAGGAATGTGCAGTTGTGTGTGTTTTGGTGTTGTGGTCTTCTGTAGAATTTCTCTGTGTTGATTTCCAGGCCTCTTCCTGAAGACGGTGATTTAGACGGACTCACTGACAACACTGGTACGTTTATATAAATTCATCTTTTATTAGCTGAAGAAGTTGAAAACTGCACTGCAGTGTTGTTACCATTGATTAAAACTCAAAATACATTTATAAATAATTTTATATTTAATTATTAAATAATTATTATATGTATTTTCTATTTTGGAAAGTATTATCAGTTAACGTATAAATGAAGATACAAATATATAGAGGGAAACAAATAATAAAAAAAAAATTATTTAAAGTCTAAATATTTTAAAATTATTATTATTATTTTATATTTATCAAAACTATAAAATTGTATTTATAAAATGTATCTATAAAATTTTATTATTGTATTTATCTATTTTTGAAAGTATTATCAGTTAACATATAAATGAATAAACAAATATATAGAGGGAAACAAATAAAAAAACGGACAAAAACAAAATTATTTAAACTTTAAATATTATTAAATTATTATTATTACTTTATATTAATCAAAACAAACTTAAAAACTGACAAAAACAAAGTTACTAAAAGTATAAATGCTTCTTATATACTTATTAAAATTATTATTGTATATTTAAAAAAATAATAATTATTAGTTAATAAATAAACATTAATAGAAATAAAATAAAATATTTAAAAACTTCAGCGTATTTTATTTCAATTAGTTGCCAGAGCAACATTTTTTCAATAAAATTTCATTACAAATCATAATCATAACATTTCAAAATAAATTTCATAATCGTAACATCATTTTCATTAAACTGAAATATGTCTCTGAATAAAAATAAAAAAAAAAAAACAGAAAAAAATAACAAAAAACAATAATAAAAACAAAAAAAACTAAACTTACATTTAAATGAAGATGGAAAAGACTGTTTGAAGGAATTTTGTCAAGTTGATACTGAAGTTGTCAGAAAGCGTGAGCTAAACTAAACTGAAACTAAACTAACTGACAGGAAGAATGAATACTATAAGGGAAAAGACTGTTTGAAGGAATTTTGTCAAGTTGATACTGAATGTTTGAAGGAATTTTGTCAAGTTGATACTGAAGTTGTCAGAAAGCGTGAGGGTTTCTTTTAGACGTCTGACAGCTTCTTTTTATAAATGTTTCTTTTATAAACGTGTGATTTCAGCTCTGACGGCGGATCACACGGATTCGGTTCGACAGAAGCGCCGCACGCTGATCGCTCCGGACATCAACCTGTCGCTGGATAAAAGCGAGGGTTCGCTGCTTTCTGACGACGTCCTGGAAACCCCAGACGACCTGGACATAAACGTGGACGACATCGATACGCCTGACGACGACTCGCTCGGCTCCCTCAACAACACCAACGAGCTGGAATGGGAAGGTCAGCCAGAGGTCAAAGGTCGTGAGGCTTTACGTTGCAGAAGGAGTCTGGTCTGCAGATTAAAAGCAGACTGTGTTGTTTTTCAGACGACACTCCGGTGGCCAGTGCGAAGGGTCCGGGGGGCGAGGAGGGCGACGGCGCGGGCCGTCTGTGGAGGACGGTGATCATCGGAGATCAGGAGCACAGGATAGACATGCAGGTCATCAGGCCGTACCTGCGCGTCGTCACGCATGGAGGTCAGTCGACCATATCACTTCACATTTCATGACACGAATAGAACTTTCTCTTCTATATGTGACTCTGGACCACAAAACCAGTCATAAGGGTTTAAATCAGCTTTCCATTGATGTATGGTTTGTTAGGATAGGACAATATTTGGCTGATATAAAACTATTTGAAAATATTTGATTTAAAGTTGTTCTTAGCAATGCATATTACTAATCAAAAAGTTCTTTTTGACATATTTATGGTAGGAAATTTACAAAATATCTTCATGGAACATGATCTTAATATCCTAATGATTTTTGGCATAACAGAAAAATTTATAATTTTGATCCATACAATGTATTGTTGGCTATTGCTACAAATATACCTGTGCTGCTTATGACTGCTTTTGTGCTGCAGGGTATACATAAATGCCTTTATACAGTGGCATGCGAAAATTTTGGAACCCCTTGCAGAATCTTAAAACTGACAAAAACAATTTTTTTCTTTTAAGTTCTTTGGATAAAATAGCATCTGCTAAATGACTAAATGTAAATGTAATGTAAATATATATATAATGTACACACGGTGGTTATAGGTATTTTGGTTGACTACCTACTGTATATAATTAAGTTAACTAAATGAAATAAATAACTTATTACTGATTATTGATGCTGTTTCCTAGTTTAAGGGATTTAAACCTATTATTTTATTATCATTAAAATGCTATTATATTTTTATTCATATTTTGAATTAGCTTTTGTTTTTATATTTTCTGTTTTCATTTTATTTTACCTAAAGTTTTAGTCATTTTTATAATTTTTTCTTTTATGTCTACATAGTTTTATAGATTTTTATTTCAGTTTTAGTTATTTTGGTTTTAGCTTAACTAAATTAATTAAAATGAGAATTTTTGCCTTGTGAACATATTTAAATATAATAAGTTTAAGTTTATTTTATTCGATTTCTTTTATAAATGGTTTTAGCTTTTGTTTTAACTAATAATAACTCTAATTTGAACAAATCCCTTTACACTAAATAAAACTTTGTTGTGTAACTCATCACACACTTTACATACAAAAACATAATATTATCACAACAAGGTCATTTATATCTTAATGTACAGTAGCAAAAAAACAGCTTGTTTAATTGTAAAGGATGGAAAATAGATATGAAACCTAAATGCTGAATGTTTCTTGTTTGTTAGCACATTGCATGTGGACTCAAGGGGAAATACAGAGGGATCAGTGGATGTAGAAACTGCTGACCTTGACTCTAAACACTCTGTCTGTTCCTGTTTCTGTTCACAGGTTATTACGGGGAAGGACTGAACGCCATCATCGTGTTTGCTGCCTGCTATCTGCCCGACAGCGGCTGCGCAGACTACAGTTACATCATGGAGAACCTCTTCCTGTAAGACACAAATGCACATTTGTTTTAGTTGTCTTAGTACATTATGTTAAACTAAATTAAAATGAGAAATGTTGCCATGGCATGTAGCTCATATAAACGTTTCTTTTGTATTTTATTTCAGTAAGTTTATTTTCTTTTTTAAGTAGTTTCAGTTTTAATTTTAGATAACTATAATAACCCAAACTCTACCATTCAAAAGTAAGTAGAAATTAATACTTTTTTTCAAAAAAGGATGCATTAAATTGATCAAAAGTGACGGTAAACACATGTGCAATGTTATAAAAGATTTCTATTTCAAATAAATACTGTTCTTTTATATAACTTAAGATTTAGCAAAAGAATCCTGAAAAATAAAATGTATCTGTTTCCACAGAAATATTGTGCAGAGCAACTGTTTTCAACACTGATAATAATAATAAATGTTTCTCTATCAGCAAATCAGTATATTAGAATGATTTCTGAAGATCATGTGACACTGAAGACGGGAGTAATGATGCTGAAAATACAGCTGTGCATCACAGAAATAAATTACACTTTAACAGAAATTCAAATGATAAACAATTATATTAAATTGTAAATATATTTCAGAATATTGCTATTTTTACTGTATTTTTTGTCAAATAAATGCAGCCTTGGTGAGCAAAAGAGGCTTTTGAACGGATTTTTACAACAGACAAAGGCAGATACACTATGGATATTTCCTGAAGTTTTATCTGAATGCTTTATTGAATTGTCTCTACAGGTATGTGATCAGTAGTTTAGAGCTGCTGGTAGCTGAAGACTACATGATCATCTATCTGAACGGAGCCACGCCGCGCAGAAGGATGCCGGGCATCAGCTGGCTCAAGAGATGCTACCAGATGATCGAAAGACGGTACAGCTCAGCTAATCATTTAATTAAACATATATGAGAACCCGTCTGTGGACCCTGCAGCACAAAAGCAGTCTTAAGTCTCTGGGGTATATTTGTAGCAATAGCCAAAAAAAACATTGTATGGTTCAAAATTATTGATTTTTCTTTTATGCCAAAAATCATTAGGATATTAAGTAAATATCATGTTCCATGAAGATATTTAGTAAATTTCCTAACATAAATGTATCAAAACTTAATATTTGATTAGTAATATGCATTGCTAAGAACTTCATTTGGACAACTTTAAAGATGATTTTCTCAATATTTAGATTTTTTTTGCACCCTCAGATTCCAGATTTTCAAATAGTTGTATCTCAGACTAATATTGTCCTCCTAACAAACCATACATCAATGGAAAGCTTATTGTTTTGAGCTTATTTACTTATGTATAAATCTCAATTTCAAAAAATTGACTCTTATGACTGGTTTTGTGGTCCAGGGTCACATATGAAGAAAAAAAATCCTTTGTGAGACGGGACACTGATGCTAGTTAGGACCGATTTGTGGTGTGGGATTTCATATGAATTCTGTTCATTTTATTCCATTAACATCCAGGTTAAGAAAGAATCTCAAATGTCTGATCATCGCGCATCCCTCCTGGTTCATCCGGACAGTTCTGGCCATCTCACGGCCCTTCATCAGGTCAGGAAACACTGAACATCACAAACACCCGCAACAGTTTGTAGAATGTGTTTTAATACACTTGAATTCTTCTGCAGTGTGAAATTCATGGAAAAGATCCGGTACGTCCAGAGTCTGGAGGAACTGGCTCAGATAGTCCCCATGGAGCATGTGCAGATTCCCGAGTGTGTGCTGCAGTAAGTGCCCTCCTCCAGCAGGAGGAGACACACGGATGTCTTATGAGAGAATGCAAACTAAAACACACCAGGGCAGGACTGAGTTTGGTTAAAGCTGTGTGCAGAAATTGACATTTGTGACCCTGGACCACTAAACCAATCATAAGGGTAATTTTTTTGAAATTGAGATTCATCCATCCATGAAAGATGATTAAATAGGCTTTCCATTGATGTATGGTTTGTTATGATAGAACAATATTTGGCTGAGATACAACTATTTGAAAATCTGAAATCTGAGGGTGCAAAAAAAAAAAAAAAAAAAAAAAAAAAAAAAAACAATATATTGAGAAAATCACCTTTAAAGTTGTCCAAATGAAGTTCTTAGCAATGCATATTACTAATCAAAAATTAAGTTTGAATATATTTACAGTAGGAAATTTGCAAAATATCTTCATGGAACATGATCTTTACTTAATATCCCAATTATTTTTGGCATAAAAGAAAAATGTATAATTTTGACCCATACAATGTATTTTTGGCTATTGCTACAAATATACCCCAGAGACTTAACACTGCTTTTGTGCTCCAGGGTCACATTTCACATTAACATGGTATCACTATGTTGCATATTTAACCCTGTAAAGCCTGAGACATGAAGTAATGGTCTGAAAAATAACTTTTTTTAATGGAAAAGTTTATTTGATACATCATGATAAAATAAATCATATTTTTATATAATCATATAAATCGAAAATGAAATAAAATCAGTTTTATTCAGGGAATATATGCTGTTTGGTGCAGATACTGATATTTATATGGAAGTGATGAAATTCTGATGCTAATTGTAAATGTAAATCAATGAGATAACAGAGAGATATAGCAGATACTGACATAAAATAATACAAATATCAGTCGTCATTCTATATCTGTGACTGCCAATACTGTGTCTTAGTAAGATGAGACTTACGTGATCCAAACATACAATGCAATGCAATGCAATGAACAAATGTTCCTCAAAAGCCCAGTGATGATCAGATTTGAGACTCACATTTGAACACGATTTTATGGACAATCAAGGAAAGTGAAGCTGCTTCAGTCCAGTCTGTGTTCATCTTGAAATAATAATAGTTATTCTTACGTTTAAGATTTAAGATTTGACAACAAAAAGACACATGAAGCTAAAGGAGTACGTTTGTACAACTGTACTAAAAGAGCTTTTACTTAATAAAACTATAAATCAGATGACAGAAGGTATGGTGTGCGACAGGTTTAACTGCAAAGTTAGAAATTAGAAATGTATTTATAGGGTTAAAATATGAATAATATAATAACACGGCACACATACTGCATACTGTAAAAATAGGAGCATCAGGGCAGATCTGAACACAGTCGTAGATTTCTCTGTTGAAGTGTTTGTAATGCGTGATAGTGCAATAACAGAGTTTGCATTGTCTTCTTTCTGCAGATGTGACGAGGAGCGAATCAAAGCGCAGAGAGAAAGGTAAAACCGCAGGGGGTTGTGGGATGGTATGGTGTTACATGATCTGAGTACTCTGGCCTTTACATGATACAAATGTTAAACAGGCAGCAGGAGAGTTGCTCTTACAGTGCGGCCCATTACACACACACACACACACACACACACACACACACACACACACACACACACATATACAGTATATATACAGAATATACCTTGTATAATTTATTCAGAGATCACCATGAAAATAGCCTTGATGCTGGCATGGTGTCAAAAAGAGAATAAATAAAATATACAGAATATTAAATGCAGTTGTCAGTGTGACTTATCTCAGTTGGTTTTGTCAGCCGTTTTGTGTGCACTAATATATACCTTTGATTGCATCCTCACAGGCTTGAACATCTGGCCAAGACATCAGAGAGGTGAAACTATTTACATCCATATATATACAGTGAAGCCTGCCGTGTTTGATGTATGTGACACACAGCTTACATACACCTCATACAGAGTTTCTGTCTGGAGGCACAGGCTACATCTCAGTTTGCATACTGCATACTAAAAGTATTTATTTCACTGGTCATTGAATAGTATATACAATACTGAAAAATGTAATACCAAGAAAAAAAATAATGCTTCTGTTCATCAAGGATGCATTAAATTGATTTTAAAAAATGGTAAAGACACTTAAAATAAAAAATAAAAAATCTATTTTTAATAAATGCTGTTCTTTTGAACTTTCTATTCATCAAAGAATCATGAAAAAATATATTATTTAATATTAAATCATAATATTTAGTATAATTTTATAATATTTTATTTAATAATGTGAGCAGCGCAGATGTTTTTAATATTGATAATGATCAGAATTGTTTGTTGAGCAGCAAATCAGCATTTTAGGATGATTTCTGAAGATCATGTGACACTGAAGCCTGGAGTAATGATGCTGAAAATTCAGCTGCGCATCACAGAAATAAAATAAATGTTACTATATATTCACATGGAAAACAGTTATTTTAAATTGTAATAATATTTGACAATATTACTGTTTTTACTGTATTTTTAATTAAATAAATGCAGCCTTGATGAGCAGAATAGACTTCTTTAAAAACATTAAAAACGCTAGTGTACTTTTGGATGTAGTATTACTATACTACAGACCACCATTGTCAAATCCTGTATGCATTTGCATGCACTAGGTAGAATTTAAATTAATTACCTTATCCCTCATTATTATTTAAAGTTCAGACTTGTGTATTATTGATGCAGCAGCTTCACATTTCTTGCCACTTCTTACAGATGAAAAACAAAATAGAAATGGAAAACCATCAGAAACCCTCATTTTCAGTGCAAAGGAATTATGGGTAATATATTTCAGAAAGCAATTATGGATGCACACAAAAAATCACTTAGAAATAGCTGAGCACCTTTGACATTTTCAGCTTGATTAATTCATATCTCGCATACTATTTATGACGGTTAGTATGCAGACTGGGATGCAGCCATCACATAATCTGGCCGTGTGAATCAAACAGACTTATATTTCAAAGGCTACTGCATTGACAGCGAAAGCTTAATGAGAAAACATCATGCATTTAGATTTTTTTAGAAGACATACATGGTTCAGTACTTAAAAATTAAACATGCAATCAGCATTGATGCACTTTAATTCTTTAATACAAGTCAATGTTCTGATTGCTTTTAAATCATCAAGGAGTTTGCACTGTCTTCACTCCAACCGCATGTCAAATAGAATAATTTTTCATCATCTAACCCAGGAGTTTTCAGTCTGCTAGTTGCCATGGCTCCCCAAATATGATTATCCTATAAAGGATATTCTAAAAAATGTAAATAAGAAACACCTAGATAATATTTATCCTTATTTAAGTTTTTTGTTGTTGTTGTTGTGTTTTTTACTCATTATAGTACTGTACTGTTATTTATAGAAGGCCATTTTCGTCACAAATAAAAAAAAATATATATAAATAAGTAAAAAGGTAATTTAAACTTTTTCCCCTCACAATTCTGACTTTTTTTTTTCCAGAATTCACAGTTTATATCTAACAATTTTTTTTAAAGGTAATTTTGAATTTTTATCTCACAATTCTAGCTTTTTTTCTCACAATTGTGAGTTTATATTTTGCAATTTTGAGTTTATATCTCTCAATTCTGAGATATGTATTTTTGTATAGAATTTTTTTATCAGAATTGTAAGTCTGAATTGTGAGGTAAAAAGTATCTTATATATATATTTCATATATAAATTATATTCCATAGTATATATATATATATATATATATATATATATATATATATATATATATATATTATTATGTATGGCAGAAATTGGCTTCCATAGTTTATAGTACTGTATATATATATATATATATATGTATTATTTAATTTTTTTTTTTACATATTTTCTTATTTAATCAAATTTGTATTATTTAATCTTATTTGTATTTTTTATTTATTGGTAATTTATTTAATTTTTTTACTTATGTATATGTATCTAATTTTTATTTATTTACTAATTTTCTTTAATTATCTGTATTTGTTTGTTTGTTTGTTTAACTGCATTATTTATTTTAATTTTTTTATTTATTTACTTATTTACTTGTAACCTATATAATTTTTATTTACCTAATCTAGTGTTGAATTAACTTATTAATTTATTTGAATTATTTATTTATTTATTTATTTATTTATTTATTTATTTTTACTTTTTGACCAAATTTGACCAATTATGGAAGTTAAATGTCAATGTGTTGACTTTTCATGCTGATTTTGAATGCAAATGTTCAAATCTGATATGATTGTTTAATATGCATGACATAAATGCAGAGAAATTGGATGTGATTGTGTTTGTTTTGAAATCATTATTTTGCAGGCCGTCGTCCGTGGCAGCGGAGGCCTGTCCCTGACGCGTCTCATTGGGTAAGAGAGTGAACGTCTGACTGTAACAGTAGATTCAGCAGAGGGGTGGGTTTAATGACCTCTGGACCTTACGCCATATTTGGGGTCTCTGAATGGCGAGAGGAGCTGCATCTCTTCTGCTCTGTTACATAAAACACATCTGCTGCTCTCGTCAGAACAGCAGCCGCAGCGACCCTACCGCCCACCATTGCTATTTTTGACCAGACTACTGACCAGCACATGGCCAATTTCCCAGCAGAAGCATATCGTCCTGCGTGTCTGTCTTACTTCGGTTTGGGGAGTAGCTTAAAGGGATAGTTCACCCAAAAATTACGGTTCAGTCATTATTTACTCAAACCTGCATGCTGTTATTTTTTATTTAATTCAAACAGCTCCTTCTCATAACCGTTTCCTTCTCAATGGCTGTCAAGGACAAAACCCCCATAAAGGTAGTCACTATGACTGATGGGCTTTATTCCAAGTCATCTGAAGTCATATGATAGCTTTGTGTGAAGAACAGACTGAAATTTAAGTCATAAGACATGCGAAACCTACGAAGGTGTCACTGACGTCCACCTTGACGCGACATGCATTATACTGACCATGTGAGCTACAGCAAAAAGGATCGAATTTTGAAGGCAGCATAGATGTATCCTTCGCTGCCTTTGATATCCCACAATCCTGTGCGTTCCATTCCATGATGGTTGAGGCAAAAAATAAAGATGGTGTCTGAAAGTTGCATTTGGTGATCAGTTTGTGTGTAAATATTGTATATTTCTGACTAACCTTTTGCACTTTTGATGTTATTTCTAGCGAGAAATCAGTGTTGTAGTAAATAAATATACATTTACTGTAGTTATCACCAAAACTCGTTCTATGTTGATATAGATAAATCCGTTTCATGAGGTACCCTCCCACAAAATCACAAATCCGCAAAATCATTTCCCTATACGCAAAATAAAAACCTGCAAAGTCATTGCCTGATACGGCAGTGAGGCAGCAAGTCAGCTGCCTAGTCTGCCTAGACATTTGGATTATATTTTATAAGACTCGCCCATTCACACGAGTAGAAATCAAAACTGTTGATACCCACAAAACACAATGATCCTAAAAATATAAAGGACGGATAAATATAGTAATGATATTTTTCTCATTTACAGATACACCTCAAGGCAGGGATTCATCTGTGCATGTCATTTTCCAAAGATGTTCTTTTGAAGAACAATCATGTGGACGAACACAATCATCATCATCTCAAAACACAACAATAATGATGTTTGTGGTGCATACACACTGACCTTTGCCCTGGATCACAACCGGACCGCAGCTGAATAAGTGTGAACGAGACAGAAAACAAACGCTCACAGACTCTTCTCTAACAGAAGAGGAACATCTGTGCAAATTACACATCTTGTGTAACAGTCATTGTGTTGTACAGATGTAAAACAAGGGATGTGTAATAACAGCGGGATTTTAACTTGACTTGGCAGTTTATCCATGTTCACCTGCCAACAGCTTCATAATGAGAAACACATTCAGTCTGTTACATAACGCAGCAGTCTACAGGCTTAAAGTCAACATGAAATCATGTTTGCCTTCATAATCTTTCATTGGACTATTTGCCATGAAAACAAACAAGCGCCAAATAATTATTTAGTCATAGTTTTGGGCTGTTGCTGTAGATCTTTTAATCTTTTCTAAAATCTTAGAAGTGGTTAAAGATATTTGAAAACTCACCTTCATCCAAGATGTAGATGAGTTTGTCTCTTCATCAGATTTGGAGAAATGTAGCATTGCATCACTTGCTCAGCAATGGATCCTCTGCAGTGAATGGTTTACCCGTCAGAATGAGAGCAAACATCTGATCCAGTCACAGTTGAGAAGCCAAAAGCAGCAATAAGAACCAAATCAATATGTCCAAAATACGAGTACATAATCCATAATAATGCTTCTTCCAGTGGAAAAAGTTTTTCTGGGCTGAATCAGGAGAGAAATCTGCACAAATCAAGCACCGTTTACAAGTCAAAACAGACCTAAACAGCTCTAAACAAATATGTGGGTGGATTTTGATGTGAGAGACAACAGGAGATGCACTTTTTCACTGGAGGAAGCGTTATTATGGATTATAGACTAGTAGATTATAGTATTTTAGTCAGAAGTAAAGGTTTGAAATTAAAAAAGTCTTGGGGAAAAAAAAAATTGTGGATTATTATGATGTTTTTAGCAGCTGTTTGGACTCTCATTCTGACGGCACCCATTTACTGCTGAGGATTCATTGGTGAGCAAGTGATGCACTGCTTCATTTCTCCAAATCTGTTCCCATGAAGACAAAAACTCATCTTGTATGGCCTGAGGGTGAGGACATTTTCAGCTCATTTCAGATCATTTTTGGTTGAACTACTTCTGTAATGCAGCAATTCAACGGTGGTTAACATTAATGCAAGTTTACAGCAATAACAGCAAATCAGGAATTATTTTTAAAAAGAAGCCCGACCTTCATGTTGACTTTTAAACTTATCTGATTAAATGTACAGTATGCCACGTGAACAGAGAATGTGAAGGCTGTGTTCTCATAAAGTGAGCTGTACAAACTGTGTGACACACAGGCAGCAGTTCACTGGAACTTTACGACTGTAATATATATGTCTTTAATAAGTATCAGGGGCTGTGTTCCGAATGCAATCCCGAATGCAATAAGTATGCACTGCATACTTATTTTTTACTTTAAACCGTAATTGAAACAGTATGCAATCATAAACGCTTCTTACTGCTGTCAAATGACCTCATGGTATTGCATGTTTTAATCAACCTATCTCTTTTTAATGCAGTTTTATCTGAAAATGTCAACCTTTGGCAGTTCAATCAAATGATATGATTTACTTTTTATTTCATCACACTAGAAATTGAAGGTCAAGTTGAGTGCGTCACATAGTGGAATACAGTATTCATACAGTACTGTAAATGCAGAAAATTCCATGCATACTGTAGAAATAGTATGGTAGTATGATATTCTTAACACAGCTGTAGTGTTTGGCACACTGAGTCACCTGAATTCACTGTAAGTAATCCATAGACTCTGTCATGCAGCTCCATGGTACAAACTCATGTTCTTCCCACTCAAACTTCCCATTATGACATCACAGGAGGCGGAGCTTGTTTTCCCTCCCTTCATAATACCTTTTGGGTACTCTGATGTATCTATAAACAGATACAGTGAGTTCTTATAGCAAACGTCTCAGTAACACTTTACAGTAGGGTTCTATTTGTTAACTACATCAGGTAACATGAGCTAATAATAAAATTTACTAAAGCATTTATTAATTTTAATGTTAACTTCTATGGAGAGCCAAACTTGCAAAAATAAAAAAAATAATGAATAAATGTAATAATAGGAAAATCACTAAAGGAATAACTGACTTGCTAATACAAAAATAATTGTTTTTTATTAAAAAAAAAAAAAATCATTAAATTTGTCCTTAATTTTTTCCCCCTTTATTTAGTATGTTCTTAATTTATTTGTAACTGTATTTTTATTTAAAATAAATAAATGAATTCATTTATTTTTAGATTTATTCATTCCCACGAGTAAGGTCCTCCATAAATTTCAACATTTACTAATACATTATTAAAACTGAATTACATAAACTAACAACAAACAGTGGTATTTAACAAATGTTAACAAATATTAATAAATACTGTAACAAATGAATTGCTCTGTTAGTAAATGCATCAACTTTAACTAATGAGACCTTACTATAAAGTGTTACATCTCAAATATTTTTCAGCTCGACACACAGCAGTGACTAATTTCACAATAACAGCAATAAACATGCCATTTTATTAAGCAAATTAATTAAGTGTCATCCTTCCAGGTTAATAGTTGGTCTGCTGATTTTGCAGTGATACACTGGATTGACCAATCAGCATGCAGCAGCACTTAAGTGCTCATAATGCATTTTGAAGGGATAATTTCAACCACATTATTGTATAATGTACATTATCAGACTGTTTCACAGCGCACTGTGTCTAAATCATTTGTATCATAGCTTGTGCAATAAATGAATGAGTTGCTAACATTGATGATGTGACAATTAATAAAAGTTAAATTTAACTGTCAGGCTTTGTATTTTACATTTTCTGGTTGCATGACTCCCAGTTGTCGGGACGGATTTCCCGGGAAACTGTATACTTTCAATCTTTCTTTTGTGCATGTACATGTCATATCTGTTAATAAATGAAAGGAAGTCAGGTTACTATTGAATACAGTTAACGTAGCTTGAAGCCACAACAACTGAACCTCGAAACAAAAAGAGTTTGCAAGCAAAACCGAAAAGCGACAGAACCCGTAATAAAACATGAATCAACATTGCTATGCATTAAATAGATGACAAAAGATTGTTTACTTTGTTAACTATACCAAAACAGTTACTGCTTTTTTTTCTATTTGCCTATAACTATTTGACTATATCAGTTATCTAGCTCTGACAGACTTTTGAAACATTATTTTAACAAGTCATAACAACAGCGGAATATAGGCTGCTTACTTGCTCATAAGACATGTATTCCTGGATATCAGCCTTCGTTATTAGTAGAGTTTTGATGTCATTTGCACTGATAAAGAGATCATCTATCACAGTGGTGCCTCAAAACATTAGATTTAACCGCAGCACAACTCGCTTAGTGACCTAAACAATGTTCCTCCGCGAGTAACTTTTAGTTTTATTCTTAAACCGCTAGAGGGCCAAAGGTTACAGCGTGTCTATAATTCAGTAATTGTTGTGACACGTGTCCCAGCAGGCATATGCTGTGAGCTGTTCATGGGTCAGGAATGAGTCATTTACTCACACACTCTTGTGTTAATACATCTGATCTCAGAATGTCAGAAACAAAACATTACAAAGAAATGCAGCCTGAGCTCCATCAACTCATACTGTCTGTAATCTCAAGTCACGCTGGAAAACTGATCATTTTCAAAGCTTTGACCTAGTAAAACAAAGTCTTTTGGCTTTTTATGTTTTGGGCATTTATGTTGACAAAGTACACAGTAAATAACAAAAGAATTGTTAGCTTATTAGGCCTATGTTTTTAGTCAAAGTATGTAGCCAAAACAAGTTTCCATAACTCTTCACAATAAAGTCCCATTAGTTACTCCATTAAATAATATTAACAGATAGGCCTACAACTTTTACTTTTAATAAGGTATTATTAAATGTTGAAATTTAAACAAACTAGTAAATTAGAAGTTTTTTCATAAACTTTTTTTTTAAATGGAACCTTATTGTAAAGTGTTAACCAGTTTCCATATTCAAAAGCAATTAAACAACAGTAAACATTTATTTCTTAGGTTTTGAAATAGATGATTATATATAGGAAATATATATGAATAATATATGTAATTAAGAAGAAATATTTAAGTCTGTAAATATGTATTTTGTTCTTTGAAAGTCTAATTAAATAAGAAGTAAAAAATAATTACTTTTGAAATGTAATTTAAGTATTCAGTTTCACTAGTAAAGTACAAATTTAACAAAATATTGTTTAAATGTAATATTAAAATATACCCACTCAACTTCTTAATACTGCTAAATTGTGATTATTATCAGTACACACAATTTTTTACGTTTACTGTCATAAAAGGAAACTTGTGTGACTCATGTAATCTATTTTATCATAAAATCAAAGTTCAAAGCTTCAAAAATGTTTTGTCTTTTATTTATTTTTTTATAATACTCAGAAACAATGACACAGAGGTGATAAAAACTTTGAAGTTCATCTCCTCGATGTCAGACGACTGATAATTATGAATGACTGAAAGATAAAGGATCATAACTTGAATGCAGTACATTAGAATATTAACACTGTTGCAATAAGCCTTTTTGTAGTCATTCAAGGAAGTGAAATGTTAGTATTATCATTTATACTTGGACTCAAATTGATTTTATTAAGATGCAATGAATGATATATATATATATATATATATATATATATATATATATATCTATATATATATATATATATATATATATATATATATATATATATAGGCAGCAAACAAGGTTTTGGAACAGAGTTATTGTCATTGGGTCGTTTGCTATTAAACTGATAGTCTGGTATTTATGTGAGTTGCGTCAGAAGCATTTGTACCGTGTCACACATAGACATCATGCCAAATATAGCTCTATGGCCGCGTCTACTGAGAGCTGGTTAAGTATGGAACTTTTCACCTCAGTCCGGGAGAAAAGTTCCCTCACACCATGCCAACAAGAAGAGGCAAGTAATTGGAAACGATTTGATCAGGATGGTCAAGTATCATGAGAGGAAACATCCTGAAATACCATGTACCTGTCTTGTCTTCATTTATCATCTGGCTCTGAAACCTGCACTTCCATTTAGTATAATATAATGATTAACAACCATCCAAACTGAATGCATACTAACAAATATAGATCAGTCATAAATAGCTCTGTTCTTGCAGTCAACACTCTCTCTGCTATCTTAAACATCAGGCTCAAACATTCTGTGTTTGTACTGGATGATGATGAAAATGAATAAGCACATGTGGGATTCTGGCCAGACTGAAGTTCACAGAGTAAAATGATCCCGAGCTGAAATGTGGGGCAGAAATGATGTGAGGATGAGCATAGAGACTTTGGTATTGAAGATATAGGCCTGTGCATTCAGGAACACATATTATACTGTACGTCATATCACCGCTAGAACTTTGAGGACAAATTCATAGAGCGCATTTATTTCTTTAAATAATGATATCACTATTATTATTAGAATAAAAATGACTTTATTTCATTATTTATTATTTTACTACTTTATTAATTGTTACACTCTGGATAAAAGTGTCAGTTAAATGATTAAATGTAAATTATTTAAAAAAAAATAAGAATGGTGATGGGAGCACAGGTTACATATATAATAATAATAATTTTTAATACAATTATTTATTAAGACACAGAGATGTATCAATAATAAAATGATCAATACTCATTATTAAGATTCGTCTTAGATTAATTAGTAGCCTATTAAATCAGTTTTAATCAGTATTGAGGCTTATTTATCGCAGTTGTAGTCTGTTATTCATAGCATTGATTATGAAATTTATTGATCAGTTGCATCATTTGCAACCAATGTATGTAGAATGCATTATTTTCTGACTGATTTAGTAAATATTTTGTTTGTCAGTAGTCAATATATATATATATATATATATATATATATATATATATATATATATATATATATATATATACAAACAGATTAAGTTTGCATTGATTTCTAAACACAAAAAAATAAAAAAATAAAAAACAGAAAATGTGTGTTTTCGTAAATATTTTGTAATTCCTCTACTGTAAATTGGCACAGTAATACATTGTAAATAAATAAATAAATCAGATGTAGTGATGAGGAGGGGTGAGAAGTAAGTGTGTGTGTGTGTGTGTGTGTGTGTGTGTGTGTGTGTGTGTGTGTGTGTGTGTGTGTGTGTGTGTGTGTGTGTGTGTGTGTGTGTGTGTGTGTGTGTGTGTGTTCTGACAACGATAAAATATATAATCTGAGCGATAAATTATATTATATAAATGAGCAGAACATCCATGGCAAATTTATGCATGAATTTTGATTTATGAATACTATTTGTCTTTACTATTAGATTGTGAGGTGTCTGTAACCTTCGTGTAAATGAAGTGTTTTTTCCTTTACCTTCATTTAATCACGTCCTCCGTTTCGGTAGTGTTGGTAATGTGTGTTAAACACAAACTATGTGCGAGCTGGCTTGATTCGGTGGTATATTTCCACTCTTTAATTGCCCCTCAGAGCAGAGCCGCTGACAGACGCAGAGCGACAGGTGCGGCGGTGGAACGGAGCCAATATGCAAACTTGCAAGACGCATCAAACGCTGATTGGTTCCGCGAGATCGATCTTATTGGCTAGCGACCCACGTCGACGTGACGCAAGCCGAGCCGCCTATATAAAGAAGGCGAAAGCCTAGTCCATCAATGAAATAGTAAAGAGAGGGAGATTCTGGGAGAGAGAGGGGAGAGAGAGACTAAAGCATTCCCGACTGAATCGGCAATTCAAGGAAGAGATTCCTTTGCTAGAAAGACCAATATCAAAAAGGATCAGAATGAAGCTTATTATTGGAATAGGAGGGTGAGTAATCTTCGAGATCGACATATTGAACTTCTATTGTAGCTATAATATCATTGTTTAATAACTGTGTTGTGTATTTTACAGTGTGACCAATGGAGGCAAGACAACTTTGACGGGAAGACTCATAAAGAACTTACCAAACTGTTGTGTTGTACATCAAGATGATTTTTTCAAGGTATGGAGAGAATCCACATTTTTAATTTAAACTTGTCAGCTTATTTTACTATTTATATAACGATATACTGTGGCCCATAAGATGTATTTGGACATTTACACCAAACTTTAAAATGTATGAATCTCATTGCATTGTAGATAACAAATGCAATTAATTTAATGCATTTTAAGTTTGATTTAAGTGTCTGAATACTTTAAATAGAATCAATGCCACAGCGTTTCCAAGGGACAAAAAAGGTAAAGACGTTTAGGTATTAGTCACTTGTTGTATTTATGGATCCATTGTCCATATTGTGGTTAATGAACCCTATGCTGGTGTTCTCCTGGACAGCCAACCTCAAACACCCAACAAATGAATGCCTCTTGAGGTGCCTCAAATACAGTGCAGTCTAGCAGGCATTCATTTGCACTCCTAATTCCACTAATACGATTCTCTTGCTCATGCATTTATCATTCTGTGGCATGTAAGAGGATCTGGCAACTTTCACAGCACCAGTCGCTCTCCGAGAGCTCATATCGATATATTTAATAAGACCTCTTAAGTGCATCACACACACATTCCTAACTGTCATGGGAGGCTTTTCTCTCAAGACTCGCATTGGCGACATGCTGGTAAAGAGAATTTAGTCCAACGAATGCATAACTGCGCATTTGGTGCATTGCAACCAAATTAATCTCATGCACACGATTTAAATTAAAGATGATTTAAGAGCACTAGCCTGAGGGCTTGGCATCACATGTCCAGGTGGGACCAGCACTGCCTGAGCGATCTACACCTTTTTGTTTTATTGGTCACTGTTATTGCAGCCCCAGGATCAAATAGAGCTCGGGGAGGACGGCTTTAAACAATGGGATGGTAAGAATGGCTTTCGCTGTGGGAAGAGAAACAGTAACGTATTCCCACCTTTCCATAAACATTCTGATGTTTGCATTATAGTAACATAATCCTAAAACCCAGCAAAACTATTTTTCTTGCATTGCACGTCAAAAGTCTGGACACACTTAAGGACTGAAATGTACATGTGTGAATTTGGAGCAGATAGTGAAGACAAATCATTATTATGCATGTTCCTATTTCATTAGTGTTTAAAAGCATCTCAAGATGAACTCATGAAGTTAACTGATGATCATCATTCTCGCATTTCCATTCATAATCTATAATAGCTGTAATAAACAATGTGTGTCCAAACTTTAGACTGGTAGTGTAAATTTGACACTATAGTCCTATTATATTAATTATTAACATCCCTAAAAAGGAGAAAATACAATTAGAAGAGAAATTCTTGAATGCATTATTTAATTTTTCACTGTCCAAGCATGTGAGACGCACTTTGTCTTTTTTGTCTCCTTGTGTAGTGATTACCGCCTTGGACATGGATGCCATGGTGAACACGGTTAAGGGATGGATGGAGAACCCGGTGAAGTTTGCACGCTCCCACGGCGTGACCGTTTCACCCGTATCTGACGGCTCGGACCCTGAGCGCGAGATCCACATACTCATTATAGAGGGATTTCTTCTTTATAACTACAAGTAGGCATCTTCCAAGTCTTGCTTGTTTTATGCAGCTTAAAAGATGTAACAGGTTGATGGTTTCCTCTTGTTTTCACCTCCAGGCCTTTGCTTGACGTCTACAGCAAGTGCTACTATGTCACCATTCCATATGAGGAGTGCAAAAGGAGAAGAAGGTGAGAACTGTTTTTAAAGATCAGATGTTTTTAGATTCTGTTTTCTAAAAAAAATCCATCTCTTCTATTTCAGTATGAGAACTTACACCGTTCCTGACCCTCCTGGTCTGTTCGACGGCCACGTTTGGCCCATGTACTTGAAACACAGGCTGGAGATGGAAAACTGTGGCCTAGATATCCGTAAGTCACCCAAACTTGCGATTTAAATGGCATTTGCAACCCATTTGACTTCTGCAATCTGTAACTCACATGCATGATTCGTATCTGCAGAATATCTGGACGGAATGAGAACAAAAGATGAGATCTATAACCAAGTTTATGAAGACATTCAGAACTCACTGTTGAACATCTTATAGGTAAGATCTTCCATCCTTTAATAAATATGATCTATGTCATTGTAAAGATGTTTTTCTAATCTATTTTTCCTTATTGTCTTTGCAGCATCTCCAGTTGGAATGAAGATGTGTGTATAGAACTGTAAATAGCATCAAAACTAAATCTGTAAACAAACACTAAACTAATTTAAAAAATAAATAAAAACCCATTAATAAAATGATGGCAAAAGCCTGTAAATTTATATATTCTCATGTAACCACATATAATTATCCTCATGAATTCACATACTATGTACTATAAATTTAGTCATGAAATCAATAAAACTGAAGCTTCATCATCACAAATAAAAACAGACATACTATGATGGAGGAATGTCATGGGCAAGCATAAAACATCTGTATTTACTTGTTAAAAATAAACAGAAACTAAATCTGTATTATAATTAAAATATCATATCAAAGTAAATAAAACAACAATTTAATATCAAATCAAAAAAAAATACAAAAAATATACATATATATTCAGTTTCTGGGCATATTTTGTGCAATTTACAAAAACACACATATATTCAGTTTCTGGGCATATTTTGTGCAATTTATCATTACAGTTTGTTCATCAACAAGATGTCAAACACAAATAAAAAAAACGCAAATACCACATAACAGGAAATCAAACACATATCAGGCACTCGGACACAAGGTCAGTGTGTTGGTATTTATAGCTTGTATGAATGTTAATAGGCTAGTAAATTTTATTGAAGTACATTTAATTCAAACCAACAACAACAACCATAACTCCCCCATTCCCTACTCACAACACAAAAATAAATCACTTAAAACTCAACAAGATGTATGTGCATGCATTTGCGTCTATGGTACAGTGAAGTATTTTTTATTTTATGTCCGCAAGGTAATCTCAGTTTCGTCTCATTTTACTCGAGTGGAATCAGAATTATGACAAATGATAAAGTGAAGTCGTATAATCGCAAGTTAAAAAGTCGAAATCTAGGATGAATCCCATGTCGATGTGAAACATGGCACAAACAACTTAAGTGTAGTCAACTTAATGGTAATGAATGATTTGAAAAGTATTTTCCATGCTATATTTCAGCAATATTAGAAAGAGCATATTATAAAAAAAGAACAACAAAAAAAATTATTAAAAAAACAAAAAATTAACAACATATAAAAAAATATAATAATGATTTCATAATTTTTTATATATTGTAGTATTGTTTTTTTTCTTCAGAAAATAGTATAGCATGTTTTTTTTGCTGATTTCTGTTCATGTTTTGTTTACATAGACAACAAACTATGTTTTTCTTCTAATGTAAATGTATTTTTAAATGCTTTTATATTTATCGATTTTAAATTTATGCTTTAATAATTATATATCTAGAATATATCATATCTATTTGGTATATTTTTCTGCTTCTCATATATAGAAATAGTTTAGATATGTCCTAATAACAAAAGATATATATTTGCGATTAGGATATCGTTCAATTCAAAATTCATGCGTAATATATACTCAAATAAAAATATTGTACACAATGTTTTGAATTTCTGTCGAAAAATAGAGAGTAGACAACCATATCAAAAAAATATATACAAATAAACCTGTACATTCTTAGATATTTCTTGTTTTAAGCAAAACCCCACTTAATTTTGATAATTTTTTCAGAAAACAAGACTTAGTATCTTGCAAAATACTGCTTAACAAAATTTTGATAATTTTTTCAGAAAACAAGACTTAGTATCTTACATCATTCTGCTTCTCAAATAAATGTACATTTTGATTTAGAAAAGAAAAGATACAATAACTGTAAAACAGTAAGAAATTAAATGTTAGAAAAGAATTGTTGCGATGTAAAAATTCATTTGTAGAAATGAACAGAAATGAGACAATAGTTGTCATGCAGTAAGAGTATTAACGTGGAGATCTCTTCTGAATGCAAATGTGTTGTCTTAGCAAATCTGAGCACATCTGTGAGATCTTTTCTGAACCAAGAGTCTCTGTTTGCTCTGCGCTTGACCTCATTGCAGTCCTGCAGGTTGTCAAACAGATTCTAAAGCATGTCTATGACTGTACTGGATTGGAGGTTATCTGATGATGCATTGTCAGAAGGGCCTTTATCTCTGTTACGCCTTTACGCCGTTATATTTAGGAGACATGCCTTCAGTGTCAGGAGAGAAGGGGCACTGTGAGATGTAAATAGATGTGCAAGCTCTGATCTCTAACCGGTTCAACCCCGTGTCACACTGTCACACCATCAGCCAAGTGTCTGGACCACGAGGTCTAGCTGGAGGAAAGGTGAGAACGGCTCCAACGTCATGGTTTGTCACGAAGGCCTCAGGTTTTTGTCTATTTTAGTTGAAATGCGAGGTGATATTCATATGCATTTCACTTGCAGTTTTAGACACTTTTAAGCATGACTCGAGTGTCGCTGAAGCATGAAACAGCTCAGGAAGTGATGTGTGTGTGTGAGGGGCTTTTTGCGGCTGAATTTGTTGTCACACACCCTCATATCTGAGATAGTTCAAGAGTGGCAGCTGCCGTCCCATCAGCAGCTGTAAATGTATGAGGAACATTTCACTCATATGCCAGATGACAGAAGCAGTTTTGTGTTCGGTCAGAGGATTATTAATAGAACCTGACACTTTCGAACAATGAAATTTCAAGCATATTCTATTATAATTATTATTTTTATTTTTGTTTTTTCTGGATTATTAGGAAATTCTAGCATTCATGTCCAGAGTTTATATAAAGATTAATACATTATTATTATTTTTTTTTTGTAGATATACTAGAGACAAAAAAGAGACACTGATATTTTGAATTATCTGTATAAATCTCTAAACTAATAAATAAAAAAAATATTTTTAAATGTAAATCTAAACAAATGTAAAATGGTGTTTTAAAGTGTGTCCAAAAACAATTAAAAATATTATGGTAATAAACTAATAAACTAAAAAAAATTATTTTTAAATGTTCACAAAAATTAAATACTTTATGGAAAATAATTATTAGTGTACACAGTATACACTATATATATATATGTGTGTGTGTGTGTGTGTGTGTGTGTGTGTGTGTGTGTGTGTGTGTGTGTGTGTGTGTGTGTGTGTGTGTAAGTGAATATGTTAAAATATGTTAAAATTAAACATTACATTTAGTCATTTAGCAAACGCTTTTATCCAAAGTGACTTATAATGAAGACAATAATATAATATAATATAATATAATATAATATAATATAATATAATATAATATAATATGATAGTATATATATATATATATATATATTTACAGTTTTAGTGACTTAAAATATTAATTTCTGTTTAAATGTCTGTACATATATTCTGTAAAATTAAATACTTCATCAAACAAATTATTAGATGCTGTATACCTTACATAAACGTATATTTGCAAACTTATATTTGTAATTATAAATGGGCAAATGCTGAATATTTTATATTATCATATATTAAAACGTTTTTAATAAATGTATTTGCCTTATAACTTCAAATGTTATCCTTACAGCATAAAAGAGCACACTTCAGCACTGCTGGTGTGCCAGTAACCAGTATATGCTGGGTTTTGGGCTCTAGGTGGTGTTGTGCTGGTGGTTTAACTATAAGACCTGCTTGGTCAATCAGAATTGCTGGTTTACCAACAGGACAAGCTCCAGGTCAGCACTAGCCAGTCTGAACGAGCGAGAAATTCAACCTAGGTTTCTTTTTTCCACCAGGCACAGTCACAGAACATCTTCCTCCATTTCTAGCAGTGCAGCAGGATATTTTTACTCGCGCGTCTCAGGTTAATGCAGACCACGTGACCGCAGACATATGGATCTCCGGACCTCGTGACTAAACGCAACACTCGCGCAGGAAATATGGACATTGACACATTTGGATGTTGAAATTGAAGGGCATTACGGCCTTGGCCTTCAGGAGATAAGTGTGAGCAGGAATGTGGGTCATATGCAAGTTTTTACTTGCGAACACGTGTTTGGATCATGAGTGCACTTGAACGTGAAATCGTAAGACACCACAAACTGAGTCAGTACATTTTTATGACCAGCATAACCAGTCTGAGATTAAATATATATACATATTATCTAAATTATTTAGAGAGTTTTAGAGCAATCTTAGTTTTCTTCTTCTTCTTCATATCAATCTTAGTCTTCTTTCTTCATCTTCTTCTTCTTTCTTTCTCTCTTTTTCTTTTTAGCGGTGTTTTTTGATTGTCTGTCTGATATTTGTTTTAAATATATCTTACATTTGTTAAATGAATCAGAATTGTATTGTCTTGGAATACATCGACATATATAGTACTTATTCACTGCATATTCATTTTATAAAAGCAACGAGCGCGCATTCCTAACTAGGACATTTCCATGTATATGTACAGGTCTGTACATAAATATTAAGGCCTTGGCTTAGGAGATATTACTGTTATGTGACAACAAAGTAGAGATATTCAGTTATGCAGGGACCACGTGACCGCAGGACATATGGATCTCCGGACATCGTGACTAAACGCAACACTCGCGCAGGAAATATGGACATGACACTTTTGGATGTTGAAATTGAAGGGCATTACGGCCTTGGCCTTCAGGAGATAAGTGTGAGCAGGAATGTGGGTCATATGCAAGTTTTTACTTGCGAACACGTGTTTGGATCATGATAACACACCACAAACAAATCGTAAGACACCAACCACAAACTGAGTCAGTACATTTTTATGACCAGCATAACCAGTCTGAGATTAAATATATATACATATTATCTATAAGTAAACAAGCATCATAGCATATTACCTAAATAACCCAGTTGGGAAAATTATTTAGAGAGTTTTAGAGCAATCTTAGTTTTCTTCTTCTTCTTCTTCTTCTTTCTTTTAGCGATTTTCTTTCTATTTTTTTGTCATCTATATAAACAGTTTGTTTGTTTTAAATTATTCTTACATTTTAAATGAATTAAATTTGTATTGTCTTGGAATACATCGAAATATATAGTACTTATTCACTGCATATTAATTTTTATAAAAGCAAATAGCAACAAAATAGACTAAATATTTAAACAATATTAATGTATATGTACATGTCTGTACATATATTCACTAAATAATACATTGTTATTAAAACAAATAAAACATATATAATTAAATATTTAAATATATATATATATTCACTAAAATTACATTAAATAATATATTAATATTTTATATAATATATATCTAGATATATATATATATATAGTCACTAAAATTTCATTAAATGAATTTTAACTTTATTTTCTATTTAACTGCCAAGTCTATATGTATGTTCTAAATAAATAAATAAATAATAATAATAATAATAATACATTTTACGAGTTAGACTACAGATTAAGTTTTTTTTCGTGCAATTCTAGTTTTCGCTGTGATCGTTTTATCATTTGCGTTCAATAATCTTTGTGCGCATTTGGAGACGCGCGCTTTACGCGCAAGGTTGATGCTTCAAAATGAGACTAATAAACATTCTGTTGATCGAATAAAACATCTATATCGACGTACATCCATTCTGGCGACCCGCTCGCACTTTTCTTCCAAGCAAGTCACATATTCCATGGTCCTCAAGACCAAGGGCTCGTTTATGCTGCGTATCTCCTTGAAAGGCAAAAATGCGTTTTCTCACCTGCTTCCAGAAGTAACTTAAAGGTGACCTTCAGCCCTTATTCTAGGCACTATCATTTAGATGGCAATTCCTTGAAGATTAATGTTTCTGCGTCAGGTGTGTGGATATATATTCCTTTTGAGAAATCTTGTGCGCAAACCTTTTAAGACCATCTTCGTGAAATCACACAAAGATCAGTGCAGCTCTGGACACCTAGATTTACGAATGAAATAATTTCAAAGCGTAGCAGCGTTAGTTTGATGTCGGGAAGAAACACGGGCGAAGATTTATTCAACAAAACCCAGCAGAGAAACAACCAGGAGCGCCAAAGACACTGAGTTGATTCGCTACTGTACATACAATGTCCAGAAGCTGGTGGAAAGCAACGCTTCTGCTTGTGGTTTGTTTTACACAGTTGGCACTTTTAGACACACAAGTTAAGACTCAATGTAATGTTTGATACTTACTGTAGTCTAAACTGTATCTTAGTCTCTTCTGCTGAGGGAGTGTGAGTGTCTCCCCTCCTCTACTAAGGCTGTGAGGGGGGTTTCCTCATCCCAAACACATATAATTCCAATGTCACATTAACATAACACCATCACCAGCCATATCCATATTTTGAAGTCCTGAAGACCCCAATTCACATATCACACTGAGTGACACATAGAAAGAATGTGAAACTGAGTAATACTGAGTGTGCTGTGACAAATGTTGCTCTGATTATGCTCTTTTCATAATTATGTGTTTCATAATTGCACACACACACACACACACACACACACACACACACACACACACACACACACACACACACACACACACACACACACACACACACAGTATATACAGTGTCAGTAGGAAATATCAGTTTCCATTTCCAAACATTCATTTTGCCTATAATTGTAATAATCCAATGAGATTTTTGCTTGATGGTCAAGACTAGGTTTTAAAGGTCAGGATATAATTGGGCAAAGGTTAGGTTTAGAGTAAGGGTTTGGGCAAGGCACTAAGCTCTGATGGGTAGGTTTAGGGTAAGGAGCTAGAGACTACATTGTGTCAGTGAATGTTCTCACAAAGATAGCTATACAGTTTCGAAGCGCTCGAAACTCTTTACGCTGCTGACGCCTGCTGGTCAAAACTGTGTAAATGCAACAAAATCGTCCAATAAATCAGCTTTTACAAAACCAATGCAAATACTTCATTGAAATTATAATATATTAAATGCAATTAACAAATCATCAAATACCATAACATGTGTGAAAATATGGAGTGTCTGTAGTTAGTCACATTATAATTCTTTACATTAAATGGGGTAAGCTGGCACTTTTTCTTTTTATAATTTATGTAGCCTACTTTTATAATATTTATGTACATTATATTTTCCAGTTTTTTATCGCTTTTATTACTGTTTATGTTTATATTTAATTTTTAACTTTTTTCATTTGTTTTTTTAAATAATTGATTTTATTTTTAGTTAGTAATTTCAGTCTTTCATGTTAAACTTAAGTAATGTTGTTTTTATTAATTTTTTATGTAGTTTTTAGTTTTAGTTTATTTAATTTACTTAAACTAAAAATATTATATTTCATTTTGGTTTATTGTATTGTATAAGTGATGATATATATATATATATATTTTATGGTTTTGGTTTTAGTTCACAATAATAACCACGTTGGGAACTTGCAGTTAATTTTAACCTTATTATGAACTTTTCAGCTAAATTTAAACAATAAGAACATTCTGGAGAAAAAAAAATCATGAAACATATAAAATAAAGAGTAGCATTTAAAAATATCAAGCCATTGTTTTGACATCGAGAAATACTCTTTCAAATCAAGCTTTCAGATATTTATTTAATTTTCTGTGTGTTTTTATTTCAGAATAAATGCAATGCTAGAGAAAGTAACTGTGGGTTTTGATTACAATAGCTCTAAATCAGTCAGCATGTGTTTCTGTTAGTGCACACTGTCATCTAGTCAGCTCAACATGCAGAGCTTCACTGTTCCCTTTCTAGGGAACCCCCATAGGGCAGACTGGGGAATGCAGCCTGCATGACCGGTGTCTGAAGCACGTGTGAAACAAAGCCAATCTATTGGTCTAATAGGCGGGGTGCTCGGGAAGTATAAAGGGGCACCTGCTGAATACATCATCCACTTAGCTGTCTTCAGGAGCCGTCTGTTTGAAGTGCGTGTGATAGACAAAGGCGGGTGAGCGTTGTGAAGAGTCAATCACACGGTGCTTCGCTAGCCTACTGTGGGACAGACAAGGATTGGGGGCCTCCTTAGCCATCTGAGGGTGTTTATATTACAGCAATTGTTAGGCAGGATGGGCTCACTTGAATACAGTTATCTGAAACTAGCTGTGTCTTACTGGCAGTTGCAGTAAGCCCTCTCCTGGAGTGATCCCTTTTCCTAGAGTCTAGCTATCTGAGGATAGCTATGTGCTAGCTCAGTGATTGCTCCCCTGCAGAGGGTTTTAAGAAGCGGTCTCCTGAGCCCTTGCCTACAGACAGCACTATCTCCCTTGCTAGGGTTGTAAGATATAGCCCACTCTCTGTGGTCTAGGCGGCTTTGCAGGAAGGTTTTGCCTGGCTATCTAGGTTAGCTGTATATGGTTATTCTGGTCTACAAGCCTTCATAAGACCCTTAGGACATTTTTGAGCTCCTCTAGAGGCTTTCTAGTTAGTCTCTTTAGTGGTCTTGTGTATCCAGGCTCATATGGCTCACATAGCATAGCTATCTGAGGATAGTTGTGCTCTTTAACTTGGCTAGCATGTTCCCCTTGATCTAATTGGGTTCCCCATTTCTGCCAAGTTGTGTGAGCGGCCCAGTGGCATGTCTCCTTTCTGAGAAAAAGCTTGGTGTATGTCTGTTGCTTCATTGGTGCTCCCCTGCTAGGAAGACAGGCATGTGCTTCAGCATGGCATGGTTGAATCCTCTGGGCAAACCATGGTTACATGTGTTCTATTCAGTGTCTCTTTCAGTCTTACAGACATTTCCTTCTTTTCGCTGATATTCCATTATGTGTCTTTAGTTAACGATGCTGAACCTCACCAAATTCAAATGAGTTAATTTTGAATTAACCAAACACTTCTTTCCATTTAAATTGCATCAAAGGATTTATATTTTGTACAGAGAAACACGGACTGTGCAATTGAGGATTGTTATAACAGAACAGGTCTGCAGAGTGAAGTGTTTTTAACAGGAGGATGGTTTGTTTGTGTAGGTGCCGTCAGAAGAGCAGCTCACAAACATCTCACCAGAATGCCAGTGTGCAGCGTTTACTACAGACGAATACGAGTCTTTCCACAAAAATACAGTGCTAAATAATAATGAAGCCAATTTCAACTGTTATGTAGTGGCTGACCATTTTAACTATTTGTTTTTTTTGCTTTTTAACTTACTTTATTTATTTATGAATTCTGATAAACTTGAATTTCTATAAATTACAGAACATTTAATAGTATTTGATTTGTTTCCCTTTTGTTTTACGAAAAACGTTTTCCCCTAAACCCTATTTTTATTTTCAGAATCCTGAAAGCCATATATAAGCCTATATCATTTATATTATGAATATCATTTTATACATTATATTTCTTTTTCCCCAAATCCTGAGTCTTATAGTGTTTGTTTCGTGTCTCTCTTTTACTTTCATTTATTTTTATTTAAAAATTCTGAAAAACTTAAGTATAATTTCCATAAATTACAGAAAGCTCCAGATTTGCAGACCAGGACTCCATTGCAGAGACTGCATACGTTTTATAATTTTCAAGTAGCTAAATGTTGATCATTTATCAAACACGGTCAAACTCTCTCCAATGATCATGGAGGTTTCTGCATTGCTTTAACATAACTAACTATAGAAACAGAAAGAGTTAAGCGCGAGTCACCCTGACTGTGCATGCGCGCATGAACTCTCACAATTTGATAAATGTCCCTCCGCGGCACTTCGGTCTGTTTCCAGTCTCTCGAGGAAGCTATGCCTTTTACGCACCTCAGACTCCCACATCCACTGGCAGAAGAACATCTGTGCTGGGAGCCCACATCAGTGACCGTCCACCTCTAAAATGCATCTCAAGATGCCAAACTTGATTTTGGTTTTCTATTTACTTCAACGACTGAATAACTTTATCAGCGCGCAAAACTCCGCACCCTGGAGGAACCGGATTCAGTGGGTCAATAACGGCCAGGTGTTCAGTTTAATGAGCACCGGCTCGGAGTATCACACACCGGTGGCGTCCAGAAGACAGTCCAGGGTGTTTATGAACAGCAATAGAGATGCTGTCCGAGACAGGACCATGCAAATTCGAGTGGAAACGTCCGATTCTGCGGCCACAAGTAGTGGCAACACCGCGCTTTTGGGTCCGGGTCGCATGCAGTACATCGCGGCCAACAGCCGCGCACCTGGCGCCAGACAAATGCAGGTGCGTCAGCGGCTCAGAGCAGCTCCAGGGACCACCGAATACTCCGGCGGCGGAAGAGCTCCACCTCAAGGGGAAAATCCCGAACGGAGGGCGCCAGCGGTTGCCAATCTCCAACACCTGGAAGCGCCAACTGAGACCTCAAACACTTTAACTAATGGAAACTATATTGTAGCGGGGCTCTCCAGAGCCCAAACTCCAAATGCGGAGCAGGGAACCACGTCTGAAAGTATGGCAGGAGATGATCCGCGAAACAGGAATACAGTTTTCTCTAACCTCTATCCGCCCAGCGGCAGAACGGTCATCCCGCACCGCGCGCCGCCTGGCACCGGTTACGGCACAAGATACTTCCAGAACGGTGAGCTGCGCGCAAAGGACGAGTTTAGCCTCAGCATATGGGGGAATGTGTGGGATTTTTTCAAACAGACGTGTTTTAGTGTATGCATATGTTGTGCTCGTCTGCAGGTCTGCCGGATCTTGTGCCAGATCCATATTCAATCCAGGCGGGCTCATACATCCAGCGCGTCCAGATGTACGCGCTCCGGTGCGCGGCGGAGGAGAACTGCCTGGCGCGGTGCGTTATGAATTATGATCTGTGTCCATTTACAGTCAACGACCATAACAAATATTTAGACACTTAAGTCACACTTAACCCTCGTGTTGTGGTGAAAATATTTTATTTAATTTAGTGTTCCTGGTCATAAATCGCATAAACTACAGATTTGTTTCCCCCAAAATCTATATATTAAAAAAAAAAAAAAAAAAAAATCAGAATCCTGAAAAACTTGAGACAATATCCCGTAAATATTTAGCAGTATTTATTTTGTGTCTGCCTTTTGCACTAATGATTTTTTATTTATTTTTAAAAATCTTTATTTCTTTCTTTTCTTCAAAAAATCTAAAACTTTCTGTTTATGAAACGGACCCCATAGGGATTTTTGGTGTATTTCAAACTAGACACCTTTTAAATAGTATGAATTTTGTTGATGATTTATTAAACATATTCTAACTCTCCGAAGAACATGGACTTTTTTTCCTGTATTGCTTTATCAAAACTTATGGGACATCAGTTTGTTCAGTAATGAAAAGAGTTAAGAGCAAATATTCCAGAGTAAATCCTGAGTGGATTTATTATTTTATTATGCTATATTATCTGAAATTATGCATCAGTTTTTGAGTGAAAAAAACATTATTTGTGAATCATTTTCATTCAAAAACCTAGGTGCATATAACCAATCAGTTGCAAAAAGTAAAGAAATCAAGTTAATAAAAAGATTGAATCCAATATTTGGTAATAATATAAAATATAATGAGACATAATTGTAAACCTTTTTTCATAGGTCGGCCATTTTTGACCAGGAACACCACAAGTGTAAGACATTGGGGAAAAAAGTACAAAAATTATGATTTTTGGAAGGAAAGTTGTGAGCAAAGTCAGTAAGTTTTAGTCCAATGCAATAGCCTTAAATAGCATTTCAGGAAAAAGAAAATCCTCTCGGTAACAAAATGACCTGAACACAACGTGAGGGTTAAAAATGTCTGAATGGCATCGCATTGGATACAAATTATTAAAGAAAATGTCATTAATTGTACAAGAATGATGTACAAACACTTTACAAGCAAAAGATTTGACACTAAGACTCTAAAACATAATGCATTAAAGAGCTATTTTAATGCATTAATTGTGCACCTTATAATGCAATCTGATATCATGCGTAATTGTAACCAGTTATGATACATTTATAGACCTGTGGTTTCTTCTACTATGACCCTTGTGTGAACTTGACTTCATACATCCACTAAAAACCACCAAAACACCAGCTGATGCAAACACACTGAGACTTCAAACACCTTCAAAAGATCTTGCATTGAGATTTTGTTATATAATACAATCATATTCAAAGATCTGAAAGTGTCTAAGGACTTTTTCTTGAGTTTGCAATGCCTTACCATGTTGAAGCAGGCGTACTGTACCCTAAAAATGAAATGTTGCATGCTTTGAATATTGCTGAGAGCTTTTAGATGGTCTGTTTGACCTATTTTTGCGGTGCAGTCATTAGTATGGCTGGATGCATGACCTCTCGTCACCCAGAGATCCATGAGCTCATCCTCCACCGTCTTTCATCTTTCAGATCTGCATACAGAGCCACAGTCAGGGACATCGACTACAGGGTTCTGCTGCGCTTCCCACAGAAGGTCAGAAACATGGGAACGACTGACTTTCTGCCCATCAAACCCAGACATCAGTGGGAGTGGCACAGCTGTCATCAGTGAGTCTGATTAATCATATAATAATCAATCGAAATAAAATAAGATGATTTGCAAAAAAAAAAAAATAGACAAAAAAGTTCTACAAAATAAGAATGAAGATTTTTCAAATTATCTGTATGTATCAGCTTTAATGCACTTATCAAAATAACAAAAGCACTCAAAAGTAGAATAGAAATAGAAAAATAAACAAATAGAAGTTTTCATAATGTATCATTAAACATACAATATGCAAAAATATGTTTAAATACTTACTACATCAACACAGATGCAGCAAAAACAAACAAACAAAAAAACAACAACAAAAAAAACCCATCAGGTTCATGTTCGCATTTTCTTCTGTCTCTGGCCATAATTCTGACCTTGAAATCAGGATTAGGCGTAAAATAATATCATACATGTGAAAATGGGCTGGGAATCAAACAGATAGTTGTGATCTATCAGCCCAAAATTACTAGTACGAAACAAGCATTGGATTTAATTCAGCAAATATGATGCAGGTTGATGAGATTATTATTATTATAAATTATGATCAAATTATAAATAATAAAAACCCTACTGTAATGCAATCACTGCAATGCATGCTTCTTGCTTATTATAAAATGACAGCAACAGCAATATTATAAAATACATTATTGTTCAATAAAAAGTTACATATATTAGTATTAAAAATCAGAATGAATCAGAATTTCGAATGGGATCTGTCTTTTATAATCCTATGTGAGTGATGCATTTCAGTGGGTTGCTGCGGTTGCAAAGGTGTTTGTTCAAATCATTATAGCGGTGTTAATCATAACACATGAGAAGTTTATGATCTGTGTAATATCTGACAGGCACTATCACAGCATGGATGCGTTCAGTAACTATGATCTGCTGGACATCAACACCGGACTCAAGGTCGCAGAGGGTCACAAGGCCAGTTTCTGTCTGGAAGATACGGGCTGTGATTCTGGATTTCACCGCAGATATGCCTGCACTGCACACACACAGGTACAAACACACACACACATCAGTCTCCCACAACAAACAGCAGGGTTATTAATTAAACCATTTTCGTTGCTTTAAGTAAACTTTAACTGAGTGAAATAATTTTTTTTTTTAAAAAACCTGCCACTTATTTTATTTTAGCATTGCTAGGGTGACGTAATGTACTAAAGCTAAAATAAGAAATAAAAATACTGATAAAAAAAAAATGTATAGCCTGAATGCACTGTAAGTCGCTTTGGATGAAAGGATCTGCTAAATGCATAAATGTAAATGTAAAAATCTATAAATAATAAATAAAAATGACAAAAACACAAAAATTACTGTAATTAAACTAAAAATATAAAAAAATAAAAATTCTAAATATTAATAAAAAATTTTAAATTATCTAATTTCAGTAGTATTTATACTGTTAAAGCTTTTATTTATATTTTGAATTCTCAGTTTTAATTTTAGTTAAACTTTTGGTAATTTGCCATTTTTATTATTTTTTATATTACTATTAAAGTTTAATTTATTTTCATTTCAGTTTTAGTTTTTGTTTATTTAATTAAAGTTTTTCATTTCATATTTATATTTGATCTTATTTTATTTGATTATTTGATTTATTTCAGCACAAAAGCAGTCATAAGTAGCACAGGTATATTTGTTGCAATAGCCAACAACACACTGTATGGGTCAAAATTATCCATTTATCTTTTATGCCAAAAAAACATTAGGATATTAAGTAAACATCATGAAGATATTTTGTAAATTTCCTACTGTAAACTTAATTTTTGATTAGTAATGTGCATTGCTAAGAACTTCATTTGAACAACTTTAAAGATGATTTTCTCAATATTTAGATTTTTTTAAACCCTCAGATTATAGATTTTCAAATAGTTGTATCTCAGTTATAATTGCATGTAAATTGCATGTAATTGCATATAAATGCATACAGCAATTATTACGGTTAGTTGCAAAGGCACCACTTCCAATTTTCATTTAATTTATGCTTTTGTTCTCATATTTATATTTTAATATTTAATATTTTACTTTAATTAAGCTTTATTTCAATGAACAAAAAATAAACAATTTCAGTTTAGACAATAATTATCCTGGCTGAGATGAATTTGTGCTTGTTATATTTAGTGTTTTGATTAATAGAAATATTACAGTAATACATTTCTAATTCCTAATTCCGTTATTATACTATTTATTAACTAGTTATTACTGCTGTGTTTTCAGGGTTTGAGTCCAGGCTGCCACGACACATACGCCGCCAACATCGACTGCCAGTGGATCGACATCACAGACGTCCCTCCTGGAAACTACATTCTCAAGGTACGAGAAATAAAGCTGATGTAGAGACATTTTCCAGACGGGATCCTGTTGTTGATCCTGTTGTGCGTTTCACTTCCTGTCCAGGTCACAGTCAATCCAGACTTCCTGGTGGCCGAGTCGGACTTCTCCAACAATGTTGTGCGATGTGAGGTCATTTACACCGGCGTTTACATCCAAACCAGGAACTGCGTCTTAACTGGGTGAGGAAATGCATTTTTATTCGGGTTTTTTTTTCCAAAACTTAACACATAAATCCAAGAAATGCACACACAAAATGCAAAATGCTTCACATCTCTTGCAAAATGAATGAAGCACTGCATTCAAAATATCACAAACATATCTCAAACGCAAACATCAAATATCAATTCTTCTTAGATTTTTGAGTGTTACATAGAGAATTGTGTTTTGTGTTTTGCAAAAAGTGTTTTATGAAATTGAAAACTGAGTCAAAAGCCCAGAATTAGCATATGGTTTTGCAGATTTGGTGTGTGCTTCTGCTGTTCGAGTGTCAGCTTTCAGAAACTGTGTGACAAGTAAAGATTTTGTGGGCACATTAATATTTCATGAATATGTAATCAGAGCAATAATCCACTACATGTATTTCTTTCTCTCTGTTTCCACAGGATGTAAAGCTCTCGGGCTGGAATTGAATTTTAAAGGCCTATATAATAGGTTTAAATATAGTAATTTAATTGAAAGCTTTTTTAGTAACTTGAAACACTCCATATAGCTGTTGGAGTAATATTTATGACAAATGTACTGTATCTATTTTAGATGAGTTTGATTAGAGCGAGCAATTTTAAGTGTTTCTGTGATGTTTGCATTATAATAAAATGTAATTTTGCTTTTATGTTAAATGTAAAAACTATAAATTAATAGATTAGTATGTTAGAGTTTGTATTTATTGCATTGGTTATGAAAAATATAAGCATTTTATTTTAAACTAAGATCATTGAGGGACAATATGTGTTATTTTGGCACAGATTTTTATTAGATAGTAGATGAGTGCTTTACTCTGCTGCAGATCACTAATGTAAAATATACACTATTAAAGGTTTGAGTTGATATTTCTGTCTTAAACATCTTGAGGAGTTTGCTGCGAGCTTCCCTTGTCTTTGCCATGATTATAAAACCCTTTCCATGAATGCTGGACTTGGATGAACGAGGTCGTTTGTGGTTTGAATTGCAATAAACAGAAATGCAGAGAATGTAATAGAGAGCATGGATTGTGGTTCTTTTCTGAACTCATTCTTCATTAAATCACTGGTTCATTCAATACAAAAAAAGTTCAAATGAGCTATCAGTTGAGATGTTTAAATGGGACAAACCTTCCCAAGCACCGAGGAATGAGAGTTTAGATTAAATCCAGCCAAAGACATCAGAGTCCGAGACGTTTTACTGCCTCCTTCAGTATTTACTGTACAGGAGAGGAAAAGTTGAAATGGGTCGAGCTGTTTTTTTGTGAAAGTCTTCATGCTTGAGATGTGTGCTGGGAGATTTTTCACTCTTATTATGACTTTGGAACAAATGTAGTTTATATTTCATATTTCCTAATGAGCAAAAACTTTGTCATTTCTGCTTTTTCGTTTTACAGACTCTGAGATGGAAACTGAATATTGTTGAGCTGCAGACGTAAATAGGATGAAATGTCTCTTTTCTGAGTATTTACATGCACTTCACCTAATATTTAACTTCCTCTAAAGACAAACAGTCTGTGCATGAAGGAAATCCCAGAATGCACTGGGATGCAGTGTTATTTTAGGTTTATTTATGTGCTATTCTAGTTTTTATTAATATTTTGAATTAGCTTATACTTTGTTTTGATTTTAATTGAATTAAACTAATATAAAATAAACTATATTTGAATATTTAATTTTACTTATATTTAATGACTAAAGTAATTTAGTCATTTTTTTTATATATAGTTTTTGTTTTGTATTTCTTTACATTTAATTTATTTTCAGCTTTAGTTTTAGTTTTAAATGTTTTAAATTCCAGTTTTAGTGCTTAAATAACTGAAATAAGTTTTTCATCAAATTTTTATATTTTATTTCAGCTTTATTTAAATTAACGAAAGTTTTTTTTAAATAGTTTTGGTTTTAGTTAACAATAATAACCCTGTTGGAATTAACTTATTGTGCAAAATGATGAACAAAGTGAGAGAGACATTAATTATAAATACATTTCTTTCAATATTAAAAACTGTTAAGTACTAATTTCATTAAACCCATCTTGTTTCTAAGGGAATATAAATAACCCTGATTTAAAGCAATAGTTCTCTAAAAAAAGAACATTTCTTGAAATGTACTCACCCTCATGTAAGATGAGTTTGTTTCTTCATCATATTTGGAGAAATGTACAGTAGCATTGCATCAGTGTCTCAGCAATGAATCCTCTGCAGTGAATGGGTGCCGTCAGAATGAGAGTCCAAACAGCTGATAAAAACATCACAATAATCCACAAGTACACACCACTCCAGTCCATCAGTTAACATCTGGAGAACGTATTAAGACGTTTTAACTTTAAACGTTTGCTTCTAGCTAATATACAAGTCCATAATCCATAATAACGCTTCCTCCAGTGAAAGTCTGGTCTGTATCAGGAGAGATATCTGCACAGATCAAGCACCGTTTACAAGCCAAATATGTGGCTGGATTTTGATGTGAGAGACAACAGGAGATGGGCTTTTTCACTGGAGGAAGTGTTATTTTTCTGTTGTTAGACTCATATTTTAGCTGGAAACAACAGTTTGAAGTTAAAAATGTCTTAATGATGGGTTTGCTTCTTATAAAAAAAAACAGCTTTTGTCTTCTCCAGATGTTAACTGATGGACTGGAGTGGTGTGGATTACTTGTGGATTATTGTGATGTTTTAATCAGCTGTTTGGACTCTCATTCTGACGGCACCCATTCACTGCAGAGCATCCATTGCTGAGACACTGATGCAATGTTACATTTCTCCAAATCTGATGAAGAAAAAAACTCATCTACATCTTGGATGACCTGAGGATGAGTACATTATCACCAAATCAGCAAATGAAATGTTCTTTTAAACTTCCATATGTGTGTGTGTGTGTGTGTGTGTGTGTGTGTGTGTGTGTGTGTGTGTGTGTGTGTGTGTGTGTGTGTGTGTGTGTACTATATATAGTCTCTCTATAGCCGGTGTGATTCCATCAGTCTGCAGACGGTTTGCAGGAGGGTCTCGGTCTGTTTACTAACACAGAGCTGTGAAGACTGAGATGTTATTAAATGCTCCAGCCATGTGTCTACCAGCCCTGAATGAATGAACGAATCTCTCCTCTGTCCACCACTGGCCCTCTCACAGATTTAGGGTTTTTTGTTGTTGTTGTTTTTTTTTTAAAGAAGACTCTTCTGCTCACCAATGCTGCGTTTATTTATCCAAAAACAGTAAAATTGTGAAATATTAATAGAATTTAATGTAACTGTTTTCTATGTGAATATATGTTCAAATGTAACTTATTATGCACAGCTGAATTTTAAGCATCATTACTCCAGTCTTCAGTGTCACATGATCTTCAGAAATCATTCTAATGATTCAAGAAACATTTCTGATTATCATCAATGCTGAAAATGTTTTTCCCAGACAATAATTACTGAAATCAGTGTGTCTGAATCCTGTATTTCATATTATTTTCATTGAATCAGTGTTTTACATGATAAAAATCCATCAGAGGATGTTACAGACTGAAAGGCCCTGGAATGAGAGACACCCTTGAGCCAATGAGGTTAAGTGTAATGAGAATGAACACAGATGAAGCGTTTGTGTGGAGCTGAAGTTCTGCCAGAACAGATTCTCTGTGTTTTTGAATGTGTCTGGAAAAAGCCCATTTCCTCCGCTGCTCGTTCTGCTCCGCTCTAATATTGACTCATAGTCACGGTCAGGAATGGCCGATGGACTCATTCTCTGTGTTTCTGTGCCGTTTATAGGACATAAAATGGGAACATGCTCAACATGTTATTTACTGTCTCACTCGGGTCAATAGACGAGCGTTTGTTGTTGAACAGAGAGCTGTTGAAGACGCTCATTTAAAGCAAGCTATTTTTATTGCCAGTTACTGAGAAATGAAACAGGTTACAAATTTGGTGTAGAAATATTTTTCACTCATAAATTGTTAGTAAATTTCACCAACAATTACTGAGAAATGGCAAATAACACATTGAATGAAAAGATTTTTTTTAAGTAGAAAGACTGATTTAATATTTCCTTGTAAAACAGTCAATAATCTTTAATTTACAACTTAAGATTTTTTTATATATTTTTAATATTTAAATATTTTCTCAGTCTCATTTTCTCATTTTTGTCAGTATTGTTTCTCATTAGATTCTTTTTGACAATAGTTTAAATTGTAAAATATTTTACAATTTAAATATTTACATATATTATAATAATGTTGTAAAAATAATAATAATAGTAATAATAATAATAATAATGTCACAATGCAAAACATCTTAATGGTCCTAAAGGTATAGATATTCATATAAGCAAAATACTTATTTATTTGTTTGTTTAAATTGTAAAATATTTTAAAATATATCATATTAAAATATGTACTTTAAAATAATATAAAATATACTAATATATTATATTTTCAAAAACAAAAATATAATTTTGTTTTTCATATCTTTTGATTTTAGTGCAAAATATGACCGGAACATGCATGAACACTTTTGTTGGCTTTTATTAATATTTGAAGATTTTATGAATGTAGATGTAATATTACACTGTAGATTAATCAGAAGCTGAATTTGGAACAACTCTTATTTCTACCATAGAAATATAGGGTAACAGTTCATCCAGTGTATTCATTAGTGAGTCCTTTGAAATATTTGTGAAACTCTGTAAGGTTGTAGGTGCTAATTGGAAGTGTATAAGAGCGTATGGAGCACGCATGTTCACTTAATGGAGGAAAGGCTGTTGTTTTGTGAGCAGTTTGTTCCTCTCAAACATGTCATGATGGTGCAGAGAGAGTGTTTGAACAGCTGCGTTCAGAGGATCCACAAACACACGCAGCCTAATGAAGACATTCCCACAGTCAGCGCTGATGGAACTGCAGCCTCAGTCAATCAATGCTGGTTTGACCAGACATAAGTTATTTTTAAAAAAAAAAACAACTAACAGTACATTAGATTACTTTTTTACTGTAAAGTCATACACTTGCAAACTAGCAACCACCCACAACACCCTAGCAACCGCCATCAGAACAGCTTATCAACCGCACATGCAACATGTATACAGTATGATTTATTTTTTGTTTTGACCACAAAATCAAAGTGTGCACCATGCAACCAACGTTGGAGAAGTCTTAATATTTTGATTATCAGTATTTTTTATTTCACAATTTTAAGTTTCACAATTTTAATCACAATTTTAAGTTTATTAAAGTTGCCTTAAGTATTTTTATTGCATTTGAAAATTATTTGAAATTTTTATTTCAATCCTTACAGCTGGAAGAAGGAAATGCCTTGAAAATTATTAGAACATTATATTGATTAATGTAATATGTATGTATGTGTGTGTGTGTTATGTGTTGCGTGTGTGTGTATGTGTGTGTGTGTGTGTGTGTGTGTGTGTGTGTGTGTGTGTGTGTGTGTGTGTGTGTGCGTGTGAGACCCTGGACCACAAAACCAGTCATAAAGGCAAAATTCTCGAAATTGAGATTTATACATCATCTGAAATCTGAATAAATAATCTTTCCATTGATGTATGGTTTGTTAGGATATGACAATATTTGGCCGACAATACAACTATTTGAAAATCTGGAATCTGAGGGTGCAAAAAAAAAAAAAAAACAAAAAAAATAAAAAAATAACAAACAAAAAACCATAGCAATGCATATTACTAATCAAAAAAAAAACTATGATATATTTACGGTAGGAAATTTACAAAATATCTTCATGGAACATGACCACAAATATAACCCAAAAAATTAATACCAGTAAAGCAAAATCGATAATTTTGACCTATACAATGTTTTTTTGGCTATTGCTACAAATATACCCCAGCAACTTAAGATTGGTTTTGTGCTCCAGGGTCCCATATATGTATGTATGTATAGTTCAGTCATTAAACTCTTCCGAGCAGCTGATCAGTTTACTTAAAGCCGGTTTCTTCATCCAATCAATTGTTTATTTCTATCTATGTAACCTATTTATTCCTGACTTGTATCAAATCAGTTCATTGCGCCATGGGATTTTGCTAACCCCTCACCTTCCCCAGCACACCTGCCTAGATCTGCTCCGGGGGGTTCTCTCTATTTTCCCTGCAGCAGTCTGAATTCAAGTCACTGTTTCATGTGCATTTCAGATGTATCCTTACTCCTTCAGCAGCAGCAACATATCAGATCTAGTCCACCAAGACCAAGCCTACTGTATGTACATTCCATGCTTATAAATGCTGGTAAAATTTATTCTGAGAGTCATGATTGAAATATACATGAACTTCTCTAAAGTTCCTTTTGGGTGAACTTGGGTTTTAAACTTGATATTTAAAAGATTTCTCATTTTCTTCATCTTGAGAATCTCTATTTGTCATTGACTCGTAACACGTCAGAAGGAGAGGATGACCTATGGAGGTCTGCATGCAGTGAATGAATGAGAATGAAGGACGAGAGCTGTGTGTGTGACCATTTTTGGTCCCCATGAGGAAACAAGCTTAAAATTCATACAGAATGAAGTTTTTTGAAAATCTAAAAATGCAGAAAGTGTACTATAAGGGGTTTAGGTGTAGGGTGATAGAAAATACAGTTTGTACTGTATAAAAACCATTATGCCTATCTATGGAGTGTCCCCATAAAACATGGAAACCCAGTGTGTATGTGTGTGTGTGTGTGTGTGTGTGTGTATGTGTGTGTGTGTGTTTTCAAACTTTTGTGTGTGTGTGTGTGTGGTGTGTGTGTGTGTGTGTGTATGTGTGTGTGTGTGTGTGTGTGTGCGTGCCTGCATTGGCACAGTCTCTTCCACACAGAGTGGAGAAATTCCTCAGCTACTGTCAGCCCAAAACACCAGGAAAAAAGTCTTAGACTGAACGCAATATCATGCGCTGGAGACAGAAATACATTTTGTGTGGGTTTATATATACATCTGCCAGACATGCATAACATAAACATGTTCAGCTGTGAAACATGCTGACACGGCGGCACAGCTCAGTCAGAGAACATGCTGTCTGCCTGTTACACGCTCCGCACCACGGCTTTTCCCTGGATTCAACCGTTCAAGAGCTGATAAACATTTGTAGACAGTATATTTTGATTTTGGTGGCAAAAATAATTATATTTACAAAAAATAATGATATTTACAATTTTTACATTTTTAAATGTACATATACATTTTAAATACGATAAATTATAATAATAATATTTTCTTATTGTATTTAAAATGTTAAAGAACTTTCAAACTACACTTGCTGCAGGTCCAATAATGTCTCGAGTGTGTCGAGACCAAACAGGAAGTAGTTGTGTTGTCTGTCCTTCAGGATGTTTACCTCTTCCTCTTCACACAGGTATGGCCCGGAAATATGTAGGGTGAGTGAGAATGACATCAGGTGCTCGTCCTGAGCAAATATGTGTCGTGGTCTGTGAAGTGTGTGACAGACAGACGGGCGGACTGACGTCAGTTATGGTGTACGTGTAAGAGAAAACATGCACAATGTTTCTGTTTGTGCTTCTTAGTAGTTTGTGTGTGTAGATGGAAGTGTGAGCAGAGTCGGTCAGAAGCTTGCGTGTGTGAAGGAAACCCAGAAATGCAGTGGTGGTTTCCCTCAGAACCGCACAGGGAGTGTGATTCAGATATCAGGCAGTCCGTCTGTCTGTCAGAGCATTTCTTCATTTTCTTTCAGACTTCTGTCAGATACTTCCAGCTGAACCTCTGTGTGTTTTACAGGATATTTTCATTGAGAAACGCTCACATGACTACTGATTTAGGTTAAACTCTTTCAGTGTTGAGTTCAGTCTCTGTGTAGCTGTTCTGAGACACTTAACACTTCTCTATCATCTAACAAACCTCTTCATCACCTGCATTTCATCCCTTCACTCAGTTTTTCTCTCTTTTTCTTTCTCCCTCCTTTATTCCTCCATCAATTTTTCTGATTTGCTCTCAGTTATGATTAAACTATCAACATTAGAAAAGACTAGACAACATTGAAAGAACCAAGAACCAGGAACGTTTGTTCATAACTTTGAGAAAACCTTACCAGAACGTTCTGAGGATGTTCCCTGTTATAAGGTCTTTTTGTTTTTCATGAGAAATATCTGAAAGCAGGCAAAAGTCTCATTTTACTCTCCATTTTTCATATAATGAGAGACTGTCCTGATCACCAGACTGCATTTTATATATTTTTTACCTGGAAAAGTGATGACTTTCTTATATTCTTGATTTATATTGAAGGCTTCAATAAGTCATAAACACTCACAGGTTGGTATTATTCTTGGATCACAGGTTCCTTGTTTAGGAGAAATGGTGTTGAACATTTGCGGTATGAATAGACATTTATTTTTGAGTATTTTTTTTTTTTTAACGTGTGTTGTTTTTGGTCAGATTCACTGTCTAATGCTCCACAGGACAGCCGTGCTGTTTTTACCCAAGAAGAGCAACATTCAAACATCCTCAAAAAGCCTGTACTGTTAAAATAAATTATCACAGTTATGGATCATTGCATTAATTGCCTGGTCTTTAAATGTTTTTTAAAAGTTCTTGTTTATATCTAAGATATTTCAGTCTCTTAGGTAGAAATATAAAAAGACTTTAAATCAAAATTAATTTACTTGAGATGCAAAATAAAGATATGTACTGTTTTCGTAGAAATTAAGTGAGTTTATTCTTAAAACAAGAACAAATATCTGTCGATGGGGTATGAAAATGTGTTTCTGTGCCCACTGATATCTGTTCTCATTTTATCATAAACTCGCTTCATTTATATCAGTTTCTCAGAAAAAATGTCTTAAGAACTCTTAAAATTCTCCCTTTCACAAATGAAGAACTTAAAAGGTCTTAAATCAGACTTGAAGTGTTGAAAATGAAAATTCTGTCATCATTTACATCATTTACAAGTTGTTCCAAACCTGTTTGAGTTTCTTTCTTCCGTTGAACACAAAAGAAGATATTTTGAAGAATCTTGGTAACCAAACAGCTGACGGTACCCATTGACTTCCATTGTAGGTGAAAAATACTATGGAAGTCAATGGGGACCAGAAACTGTTCGGTTACCAACAGAATTTTTTTTTTTTTTTTTTTGGGAAAACTATCCCTTTAAATTTATATTGCACATACTGCAAAAACGAAATATCTTCCTCAGTACTGTCTTGTTTTTGTTGTTTTTCTTTTCTAGGAAGGAAATTTGGTCCATTTGCTCTAAACTTTTTTTAAAGGCTGCTTCTCATCAGCTGTGTAGACATTTTAGGAAGTTAAAGGAAACAAAAACACAAGTGATTTTGAATTACTGCAGCAATTTTTCATATATTAAGGCATACTTGCTTGTCTTTATGTTTGAATAAGCTATGCGTCCAAGACTCTGCGTCGTTTAGTCGGCGGCCAGGGCCAAAAATAATGACTGTGTTTGACTGACCTTGTGCGCTCGGCTAACCCACAGTCACTTAGCAGCTAGTCTTGAGGAACACACCCCCGCTTAACTTGCACACCATTTGTCTTTCTGGGGCCAGACGGGAGAAGAGACGGGTCACTGAATGAGTCACCCACGCTCAATATTTGTCTGCTCCGCCTGGAGTCCAGCAGATTGAGTTTAACTACAGGAATCAGAGGTTCCTGCATCATGACAAAACCATGAGGCTGGTTTCAGACATCAGACAATTTAAGTTATGTGATAATGAAAAAATTTATTACATTAAAACTTGTCCAAGTCACATTTTACCCCAAATCAAAAGTGAATTAAGTAAATTTGTTATATATATATATATATATATTATATATATATATATATATATATATATATATATATATATATATATAATCATATAAATAAATTAAATTAATAATTTATTAATTTTATTATTATTTATTTATTTATAAATGACATGGCATGAAAATAAATGACCTTTTTTCAGGACAATTAGATACATTTTCCCATTAAATTATAATGTTACTTTTATGGGGATTAGGACATTAAGTGTGATACAATGCTTTTTTTTAATTAAAGGCAGCAGAAAAATACTACCATGATGTGTAATACTTCACTTTTTTTTTTTCTACAAATAAATATTAAATATATTGCATTACAGAAAGGTCAAATTCGGAAAGGTTAAATTGCTTTTTTCACTGTGACGTCATGACCATTAGTGGAGGCAAAAACGTAAGGAATGAAGAACTCATATGCAGGCGCGCGAAAAAATGTGACAGCAATTTTGACTTTAAAATGTGTCTTGTTTGTGTTTTTGGCTGCAGAACACATAAATAAAATCCACTTTTGATTCAAAAACTAAAGTTTCACCGATCCCGTTGTTGATGCCGAATTCTTCACCCCTGAAGGAATTCTGCATCCAGCGTTTGAAGTTTGTATTACTATGATATATCCTATTGATAATCCCAACCATCCTCAAGGCTAAAACCATACCCCACACCTACTCCAGGGTAAACATCGCACTACATTGCATAAGTCTGGCAGTGTTGCAAAATACTAACACGCGGGCGCGCAAGGAAGGTCTATTCGGAAGTTGACGAATGGAGCACCGCCGTGCACACACATCTATTGTAGCAGAACTTCCCTTGCGTTAGCATCCCATTGAATCCATTCTCATTCATTTGCGTCCACTTTGACAGCGAATAACTTTACATCTGAGGCGTTTAAAGATTCCATTTGTCCATTATTTATTTCTAAAGACACGCACAATGTATAAAGGGCTCCATTACCTTCATGTTACATTATGGCCCCCGTAGAAACAGTTTTTGTAAAAATAGGCGACCGATTGCGTCATAACCACTCGATCTCTGTCGCCAGTACGTAGAACGAATTACCCGTACAGACAGGAGGAGAAGCTCGCAGGCAATCGGGAGACTTTCCCGGCAGGAGATATGGCGGAGCTGGCGTGAAAATACTATACAAAATAATTAATTCAGAATACTTACTCTGCAACTCAACGCCAAAGCAACTCCCTGCTCACAGCTCGCCGTCTCTGCAAGATTAACGTGGCAGCTTTGCACGCACAGGCTACTAGAAGATTACATCTGTCCGACAGGTGGCTGACGTCATCAAGCCTTAGTTTGAGATCTGCGCGTCAGAAACGGAAGTGTCTAAAAATCGCTTAACAAACGGGCTTCACTTGTCTCAATTGAGTTCCAATGGGGTCGCTGTGTCCATTTCTTTTACTGTCTATGACTACACGGGGCCGACATTCCTTCACAGAAATCAATTGTGGTTGAATGCAATACAGCGTACAGATAGGGACGATCATAAATAATGCTCGTGTTTGCATTGCACACTTCATATTAGGTAAAATAATCTATGCATATGTACTGGTGTGTTGGTTTTAATCTAGTACAAATCAGCAAGAGTTTATGTTTTATAGGTGAAAAGTCGCCAACCCTTCAGCGCACTAGCTAGCTAAATGTTAAACAACCATTACAGCGATAATGTGTGGTGCCATCCTTTGAATGGTCTCTTAAAATAATCCACCATTGCTAATCATAGTTAGCCCAGCGGATAGGGTTACATTAGAAATAAGCCTTGACAAAATTCCCCAAACCACCCGAAAGTAATTCATATGTTTTCTAGGAAATATCCAAAACCTGGTTAAAATGTTATTTCCATGAGAAAAGATACAAGAACTACACCCAGGCTTAGCTAAAAAAATCAATAAATTAGGCTATTGTAATGTTATCCACTCGTCATTATATTTTTGGTCAGATACCAGGGTTTTGGTCAGTGGCACTGAGTGATCACCAACTGAAAGGGCTAAACTTGATAAATGTATGCTAAATCCAGCTTTTTTTATTATTTATTTTTTGTCACGGTCCCGCAGAGTCAATGACTGTACAGTTCGGCAGTTCCGAACCTTCTTCTGCCTCCATGTTTAATAAATACCTCCTAAAACGTGCTAGTTTACGGATTGTCAACATTGCGTCCGCGCCTCTTTTTGCCTCCAGCTAAGCCCCGCCCACCCGGAGACGTTGCAATGTTTACAAACTTTGGGTCTATAGCATTACAGAAAGGTCAAATTCGATTTTTTTCTGCATTACAGTTATGACCATTTGTGGGGAATTTGTTACATTGTCATGTCAAAATATGAAAATGCTAAATAAAATCTAACAATATAAATCAATTTATTATTATTATTTTTTAAATAAATCAAATAACAAAATAAAATACATTTATTTCATTTGATTTTGGCATGAAATATGACCTAACATGTTCTCTGATGTCTGATGATCAGCATAACCTTAATAAAACAAAGCATATATCTCTTAATAATGTTATACATTATAAAGACTCAAGGCATTCGCCCCCTGAACAGATGCATGCTGGGATGTAAAGAGGCCCCTCGGAGAGAAGTGAGGTGAAAGAGTGCCCACAGCGGAGAGAAGTGAGAAACTCTCAGACAAGATTTAAATAAACAGGGACACAGACGCTGTCAATACCTTCCCATTCAGAGCTCTAAATTATACTGCAAATATTAGTCAGACTGGAGGAATACTGTCATTTGCAAATACTGAATGTGAGAAAGGGCCCAAACCATACAGCTATTAAGAAAAAGAAAAAAAGAAAAGGCCAATACCGTTCAAAAGTTTCAGATTTGTTAGATTTTTAATATTTTTATAAAAAGTCTCTTCTGCTCATCAAGACTGCATTTATTTGATTAAAAATACAGCAAAAGCTATAATATTGTGAAATATTATTACAATTTACAAAAACTGTTTTCTATTTGAATATATTGTAAAATGTAATTTATTTCTTCCAATCAAAAAAAAAATAACAGCATCATTAGAAACTCCAAACTCAAATTAATGATATCTTCATAAATCAATGTATTCCTATTTCAAAAATCAGAATTGTTTAGAAATTGTAAAGTCATTTTATTGATTTATTTTGCTTATAAAATCAGAAGTCACAGAGAATATAATATACACACTTAATGTTTTATTTCATGTGAGCTACATTCACGTGTCACTGACGTCACCTTTCTGTCGTTGTGTGGTCTGAAGCGCCCTCTATTGGCCGCAGAGTGAAAATGCCACTACATGATTGCAACAGTCTATAAAGATGGCTTATACTGGCTTTAAATACTGATTAAATAACTCCAGTCCACAGCTCCAATACTGTGTTAGGATCCATCGACTTGAATCCAGAAGTATAAACTCTGTTTCTAGCAGATAATAGCTGTATACCTCTCTGAAGTTTATTAACTGCCTTTCATTCAATCTAAATTAACATTAAATATATATCTAAACAAAAATAAAAACAAATCATCCACCCTCTCTGAACAAAAATTATTTCAATCTTTGGTCTGAATAATAATAGTAAAAATAAAAAATATTAAGAAAACTCTTCCTCTTTTTACGCTTTTTTTTTTTCAACTGTCTACCCAGCAAACAAGGAATGTTCTCTCAAAGTTATGAACAAACGTTTGTCCAGTAATGTTAAAAAAAAAACGTTAATTCAGTTATCTGGTTTTTACGAATGTCCTTAAAACTTGTCTCGAAAGATTTAGAGAGCATTTAAAAGTAACGTTTCTATAATGTTTGCAACATTCTAAAATGGAATGTTCCCTTAATGTTCACATATAACCAAGAAAAATGGATTTAAAAACTGTATGTAACGGAAGTAACGTTCTTAGAACATATTTTTGTTAGCTGGGAAGTCAGGCTCTTTCAGATCCATGTGAGCGCTGGCGATAGTTTACATAAATCTGAAAGATCAAGGCCCTGTTATAGAGTCATCATATCCAACCTAAAGCAGCTTATTCCTCGGTTGTGTTCACTTTAAAGGAGAAACACGCAGATATCAGGTCACAGGTTAGTTAAGAAGGGCAGCTTGTTCCAAAAGGTTTACACAGCAGCACAGCTAGAGAGAGAGATCCTGCTGAAGTGACCCAAAACAGCTTTGACCAGCTAAACTACTTCAGTCAGCCTAAATAACAATAATATGCATAATTGCATGTTTTAGGACCTTTCATCCTATTACAATGGTCTAGCTTCCCAATTCAACCCACTTGTGCCTGTGACACACCAGCAGTGTCCATCTAAACCAGTTAAAGTCCCATGAAATGGTTTGATGAGCTCAGTTTTCTTTCCTGTGCTGACGTATTTCCTACTGAAACAGGAACTAGGTCTCTTTTTTAATAATCTTTAGTTTATGCCGCAGCCCCATGAAACTACATTTAGTGGACAAAAGCCAAGAAAACACTTAAAAAATGAATAAATTACAGTCACTTCCTACCAAATGTTTGGAGAAGAAAATAAATATGAGCATTAGTGCAATCAAACACGCAGACGAAATGCATTTTAACTTGCTATTGCGGATTACAGAGGCACTTGGAGCTTATCATTTAGGATTGGGGCTGTTTTCAGTCTAGAGGTCATTTTAATAAAACTTCCAAGTGCATTTATATAAATATTAAGTTGTTATTTATTTAATTAATGTAAATTGTAATATTTAAAAGTTTATTTTTACAGCAACAGACACTTCTGGCTCTGATTCTGATAAAATGCACATATGACCAAATAATTTTTTTATATTAAAAATCACAAAATACATTTATAATTCAGTTTAGCACTTTTAAATATAACTATTTATTTAAATTAAGTTGATAATTCTGAGTGTTTCAGAACAATGATATGCGGTTGCTAAGGTGTTAAGTTGTGAAAAGCTTTTTAGAATGTTGCTGTGCAGTTGCTAAGGAGTTCTGAGTGTTTCTTATGCAGTTGCTAAGGATCAGAATTGAGAACCACTGGTGTAGTCTATGCATATCCCAGCAAACAAGATCAATATTTTTGGTCCGATTTCCTGGAGGAAAAAAGACTGTACATTTTAAATGTCTATTTGCTAAAAGAAAGATAAACTTTAACAGGTAGACAAAATATACATGGACTGAGAGCAACAAAACTCCAATTTGGATGTTTTAACAAAACATAAACTTAAAACTGACCCTATTTACATTCTTTACTTACTTTCGTTACTGTTTGTTTAAAATCACTTGATGCACATTATTCCTATTTCTTTTTAAATGCTCGTTTTCATAATCTTTCATCAAAATTAAACAACTTGCTCCGCCTCTGAAACGACTTTCCTATTCAGCTGACATCACAAGTTCCTCTTGCTTTGTGACCCCGCCCCTCCAACCACTTACACGTTCACTCACTGAGTTTCAATCAGAAATACATCAGGCTATGTAAGTAAATTGAGCTGTCAATGCCATCTCATGGTGAATTTAGGTTGGTCCAAACTAGGCTTTTCTTTCAGCAGGGGTGTGAGAGAGAAAGAGGGCTTTGAGATGCTTCTGGCGTTTTCCATGGGAAATACAGTCACTGCCCCTCGGCCCGGGATCCTCCGTTATCCGGTGTGAGTCAGCTGGGTTGTGTGGCATCAGTCCCTGTGTAATTAAAAGATTTTCATTACATAGTGCACTTTCACGTCTCGCCCATCACAGACAGGGTCACAAGCCACAGGCATCTTCATTAGACGAATGTCCCTTTCAAAACGTGCTGATCGATGCTTATAAGCAACCACTGGAGCAGAGCCCAGATCAGAGAAAAGAAGAGCCGCCGACAAACATTTAAAAAGACCTAATCAGCAATAATTACAGAAGATGAGCATGACGATACGACACTAGGTGCTTCTTTACCTCTGACTTGTCCTTGGCATTGCTTTTACAAACCTGACTGGCTCGCATTATGTGTTAAAATAATGTAAAGCAATTTAGCCCCCCGTGTTATAGTGCCAAGATTGTTCTCGCTTATCAGAGTGATTTATTACTCTAATTTATATGCTCAGCTTGGCTCGGTGTTGAGGACAGCAGATCTGATTGGACATGAGTTTCCTAATGCAGCAGGGTGCTGTCTTTATGGTGACTATAGTGTAGATGCCAGGCTGTTGATTGGAAACACTTTTAATAGCTGCAGAGACAGAGGAGACTGACTGAATGCACTCTGGTTTGGACATAGCTACACAACTATTCAGTTTATGGAATAATAAAGCACTGGTGGTACAATCACAGGGTCAGAAATTCATGAGGGCTTGGGGCAAAAATGACAACAGAATGAACAAAATGCCACACAAATTCAAATTCAAATGGCAAAAAATTGCCACTGTATAATTAAACTAAATATATTATGGCTGTTGCAGTTAAAATTAAATGTGAGACGTGTCAAATCGCAGAATTGCATTTACTGTAGCTCTTTACACACCGCGTTAAACTTCTAACCAATCACACACGTTTCTGTTGAGCTCATGAATGCACTGGCCAATCAGATGCGTTTAGATTAATCAGCGCTAAAAATATTTTTTTGTTGAGTAGCTACTCACGATCACCAAATTCTGCGCACTATTCATGATAAACCACGAAGTGCAGATACAATTTAAATAAGAAATGAATTTATCAGGTTCAGTGATTATAACTGTAGTTTCTGCATAACTTTGGTCCTCAGATAAATCTGTTTACTTTCGAACCGAATCGCGAATCGATTACGAGTGGAGAGAGCTAAATACTGATATAGAACTACAACTGACATGTTTTGTGTTTGGATCACTAAACTTATATTAATCACAGTCAGAAACGCATGTGATCACATGTCACACACGTGCGGATGCGTCGCGAATAACCGCCTACTCACCTGTCAATCAACCAGAGCGCTAAAAAATTAAATTTAAAATTTGCCGCCAACGTGCAGCATTAACGGAAAATAACCGTCTGAATAAAACATTTGCGCATTAATATAGGCTACACAGCACGCACAATTCTTCAGCATGATTGATATCGTATCATTTGAATGAGTCGCATCGAAATTCAATTTACACAGGTAACGTTAAGACATTAAATACATATTTCACTTGAAACGTATATTTGAGCGACAGATATGTGTCTCATCTGTGATCGGATCATAACATCAGATGTAAACAAGGCCTCTATGATTTAGCATCTTTAGCATATTTTAACATATTTTATTTTACTGTGTGGTTTCTAGTGTTCTGGGTCGTTGCTATGCGGTTGCTAAGGTGTTCTGACTATTTTTAGCATTTGTTTTTAGCATTTTAGCATCTTTTATTTTACTATGTGGTTTCTGAAGTGTTTTAGCTCATTGTTAGGGTGTTATATTTTTAAACAAATCAGCATGAATCTCGTCCAAACAAGAACGATTTCTTGGCATTTTTTCCTGTTTGGTTTTTAAATCAGCTTCCAGATATCATCAGTAACAGAGGGACATACAGTATTTTGATGTATGCCACAGGAAAGATGAATCACAATCATAACGAGACCCTTTCATTTCTTGGTTGTTTCTACTAGACCTATGACTGTATTTTTTCTTTCTTTCTAAGATTATATTCTTATTTCCTGATAAATATGGAGTATAGACCTTACATGGGATGAAACAGTATATACATTTTTTTATTTTTTTTCCTCAGTAAATATCTGGCCAACATTTTCCAAACGCTTAGCCAATGTCCATGTAATTTCCATCAAACACTTTATAGACATTTATTCTAACATAAAACTAATCTAATTAATTCACTCCACACCATAAAAAAAACAACTCATCACATTCACATCAACTCCATTTCTCTAAACTAAACAATTTCATTTCTATTCAGCCTTTTAACCTGATTGCTATTATTTATTTTATTGTTGTTACACAATACTATTGTGGTGCAACCTTTTTCTGAATAATCCCACCCCAACATTAAAAACTGTAGTAGGTCATTTTACGTTCTGTTCCTGTCTAAGGAGGCGTTTAATTGGTAGCCAGAATAAACTGCGATGTGAGCAGACTTCATGCCGTCATACTGTATGATTGCTCCATCCCTCATTTGTCCAAATCGTCTACCACCCCAGAAAGTTAAAGCCAAAGTCTGAGCTCTCACAGACAGATGTAATTATCCACCTACCCAAAAGTAAAACTGTCTTCTGCACATTTATATTTTATGATTATTTTTAAAATAGCTTTTGCTTGAACAATTTATCAAAGCTGATGTGACTTTATAATAGTTGCAGTTTAATTTTAATGTCTCTGACCGAGATGAAAAATAAATTTATCTTGTGTTTGAGAAATATTATATCGCTCACAAGGTCATACGTGAATTCAGGAAGGGATTGTGACGGTCAAAAGAATATAAAACTGTGTTTTCAAATCCCTAAGGTGACTTAGTACAGCTCTCTGGAAGGTTTAATCAACTTTGTCTCACATTTCTCGTAAAATTCCTTAGAAAATACAGACAGAAATGAGTGAAAAGCTACCACAGAGTAAGAGTATTGTATGTAGAGCTATAAAAGTGATGAGAATTGAGTTCACATTTGCTCACTTTAATGTTTTGAGAACATATATTATTTTTAAGAGAAACATATGAGAAGCAAGAGACTTAAAGGGACAGTTCACCCAAAAATGAAAATTCTGTCATTTTCCTGCCACAAATGATATTTAAAAAATGTTTTGATGTTTTTTGTCAATACACCTTGAAAGTAAATGGGGTCCAATGTTGTTTGAACCCAGATGTTCTTCAAAACATCTTTCTTCATGTTCCACAGAGGAAAGAAAGGTTTGGAACAACGTTTTAAGTTAAACTATTCCTTTAAGCAAATGTTTCTCCATTTGCTCTCAGTTTAATCTTACTGCTGTCTTGGAGAAACAAGTGATGTAATAAAGAGTTCTCCTTTGGAATTTTTATCCCAATTGGAATTTAAATGAAAATCACTTGTAAATAGTAATGTTCTCCTTTAGGCTTCGTTTTACAGCCGATGAAGACATGGCTTTTGAAACCGACACTGAGTAGCCCGGGCGAAGGCACCAAACGGTGGGCGTTCTCTGTGAACACACATCTATGAAAACATCTGCTGTGTTTGGGTGACGCTGTCTGTTATGCACCTACTTCCTGGTTTGTGTTGAGCCCAGCTGTTGTTGCCCTCCCAGCTAGTGGGTGGCCGTCATCGTAAATGATGTCTGAAAATGCCTGTGTTTATTTGACCATCACAAATATTGTACGAGTTTGCCTCATTCGGTCAGGCCTTAAGCCAAGTGGTTTCTAATGAAAACCAGACAGAAGGGTCGGCCTGAAAACGATGGTGCAGAATCGCATACCCTCCACTAGAGGACAATGACCCTCTACTGCCAAACCGTAACTACTGCTTTCACATCCCAACTGGCAGAAATCAGTTCCTTTTGTTCTCAACCTCACACAGAAAGATCACATCTGCCATTTTAACTTTAACCCTAAGGAATGTCAGATACGTCAGGGAATAGTGTCAAATTCAAGCTCTCCCAGCTATATGGCTTAGTTGAGCTAGTTGTGCTTCCTAAGCCAGGGGTTTTTCATTGAGTATTAAAACTCAATGTTTGCATTATCCAGACATCAAAATCATGTGTCTTATCGAGGGGAGGTGTGCTGATATTTCATTGATCTCGAATATGATTTTTACCTGATAAAATGGCAAAAAAATAGAAGGAGGGATGTGAGCCATATTTCCAACCTCAGCTCATTGGAAAAATATGTCTGCAAAATAGATCTATTACGTTGCCTCTTGTGTATTTCGCGACACATTCAAAGTGAAGTGCCTAGCATTGTGGCACCGAAAGCACGTTCAGTTTTCTCCAAAACTCATGAATGTGAATATGGCAACACTTTATGTTGGTTCTTGTATGTAAATGAAATGTTCAGTGAATATCACTAAAAATGCATTTACTTTTCTCTTATATCAATGAAATTGAATTTGATGATGTTTTATTACGTTGTTTGTTGCACATAAATTAAATGTTCAGTGAGTGGTGTTAAAATCGCATTCAATTTTGAACATTATGAAAGTTATGAATGTGAATCTGGCAATGTTTTATTATGTTGTTTGTACAAATTTCCAATGAGTGGCACTAAAAGCACATTCAGTTTTCTCTGATACAGATGAGCATAAATCTGCCAATGCTGTTTTTTTTTTGTACTTAAATTAAATGTCCAATGAGTGGCACTAAAAGTGCATTCAGTTTTCTCCAGAACACATGAATGTGAATCTGGCAATGTTTTTTGCATTGTTTTACATTTTATAACTTGTACACAAATTAAGTCTCTGGAGAGAGATGCTTAGTCAATGCTGTATCACAGCTTGCTTCTGTAAGTCTTTTAGCATTTCTTTTGACTTGTACCTCATACCAGGTGAGCTACTGAGCAAGTTTACTCAGAAAAGACATGCATATAAATCCTGATTATTTGATGCAAAAATAAAAAAAGTATGAGTTTATAAATCATGCACTGGTAAAAGTGTTTTGAGCTCTTAACATTATACAAAGAATATGGAACTGAAAATAAGTCTTTATTAAAGGGGTCATATGACGTTGCTAAAAAGAACATTATTTTATTTTATTGTTTTTATACATTATTGTTTCTCCTCTATGCCCCGCCTTTCTGAAACGTGTCGCATCTTACAAAAAAAAACTTATTAAAAAAAAGATAGGCCAGCTCTCATTGGCCAGCTGTCCAGTGTTTTGTGATCGGCCGAATGCCTCAAGCATGTGACGGAAATGTCACGCCCCTTAACATACTGTGATGCCGTCTCCCAGCAGCACGAGACTCAGTGCAGCTGCTCTGCTCGTGCACATCCCATCATCGGTTCTCTTTTAGCAGTTTCAGTCAATGTACTGTTAGAAGTAACTGAATAACTCAGGATATTGGTTTATTTCGCATCAGAGGGAGTGTAAGGCACGTTTATAATCCGAATACTTTAAGTAATTTGGGGATTAGTGCGTACTGGAGACACAAACCGTTTCAAACGATTCAGTTCTATTTGGTCTGATTAGAAAGATTTTTTTTGTGATCCGGATTTCACAAAACCAATAAAACCCATTACAAATAAGCCATTTGTTGCATCCAGCGGGGACATAAATACTGATTATAATGACTTATACTGTCTTTTTACGTGTTGTGTATCGCGCTGCGTAAACAAAACCATGTCTGCATTTGTGATCTGAGAAACAACAAGCCTACTCTACTGTTCAAAACTCACATCTGAATCATCATTGGCAAATTATTGAAATATAAAAAACTTACTTACAGACTGTGAGTCAGAAGCGCCAGACTGTCCTTGTAAAGTTGTAATTGCCCCACTTTATAGAAACAGCCTTTGTGCCACAGATGCATTGTAGGCTACTCTTACAGGAAACAGTCCTCATCCTCCATAAAATGCGCAGCACATATCTGAATATTTTGGTTGAACTGTTCTGGAACAGTGTTGTAAATACAACTTAACCACTGATTTCTAGTTGTGTCCTCTTTTGGAAGGCCAAACAAAATATTTTTGCTTTCACAAAACACACAGCGACTCCACAACATGGTGACGGCGGCAACAGCGAGAATAAAAGTTACGCCTTCTTTCTTTGCATGAACATTTGGGCAGTGTTAAGCAAATCTTCCACATCGTGACGTAGAGATGTGAGGGCGTGTTAGAACGAGTCGTTTCAGGAGGGCGTGGATGAGTGTTAACTTTTATAAAGAATATCTCTTTGGATTTGAGACTTTAGTATTTGCAATGTTACAGATCTTCTGTATGCACAAAGAGCTTGTAACACTCCAAAAAGAAAAGAAAAATTAAAATTGCATCATATGACCCCTTTAATTGATAATCTGCCCCTGTATTAAATAATTTGCATAAAAAGGCATAAATGTTGAGATGGAAACTGCAGTGAATTGTATGTATAGCTATCTTTTTCCAGTGAGGTTGCATATTTAGGGATGATAATATCATAGAGACTTGTGGGTGGGCCCTTTTGAGCCTGTAAGCATCCACCCAGAAAACACCCTAGCAACCACAAAGCAATGCCCTGGCAACCACCGGTTTTACACAGGCAAGCACCTCTCAAGATTTCTTCAGGACATGTATAAATCCAGTTAATTTAATTGATGGGCGTCATAATATTATCTGCATTTTGTCTACAGCAGTGTAAGATGGCTTTCCAAGAAATCCCACCCTTGAAGTCTCTTGTTTGAACTTTTAACGTGCCTCGACAACAACCAAAGAAGAACCGATATAATCAGCTGTGGTTTGAAGTTTCATTTATAGAATGTTTATCAAACATTCCAGATTGTATCTCGAAATCCTGTGTGATAAAGCAACAAAGAGCTGCACGGTTGTCCCAAAGTCATGTTCAGCCTCAGATCTGAGATGCGGAACGGCTTTTGAATCGCACAGCGTTCAACACCGTTTCTCTGCCTGCAGGGCAAACAATAGAGCTCAACGTAATCTGAGGAAACAAGTGCAGTATATTGACACTCTGTTAGTCTGCGGATGGAATACATCTTTCATGACGCATAGTTAGTCTTGTTAACACTGAGTCATTGTGTAGACTGTCTTCATCACAAATGGCTCAGACTTTATTTCTAAGGAAATGATTCAAGGCCGGCAGACCCCACCATGCCTTTCTTTTCTGGGAAATATTAACTAAGAAAAAACACATGGTGATGGTGTCTATTGTAATAGAGAGTAAGTTTCCTTAAATTCACATTTATGCCTCAAAGGATGCACAAGCACTTAGCACAAATAAAACCACCAAAAATAAATAAACCAAACATAAACATCACCTCAAAAGCTCATCATCATATCAAATTTAAAACAACTTAAATAATATAAAAAAAACTTAAAGTAATAGTTGACAGCATGTATAAAAATTTATGTACAGTAAATAGCAGCTCATTAAATTGGGTATTGGGAGAATTTAATGGGAAATTATCAAATTGAGATCTCTGATATCTTTGCTAATGTGAGCACAGTTTGAGGGGTTTTTTTTTTTTTTTTAGATCTCTTCTGAAACTCTTTAGGAGACATTAGATTGTTCTTAAGAAGCTGAAAAGCAAACATTTTCATTTGCTCTCTATTTAATCTCATTCTAATCTAGGAGAAACAGTTGAGAAAATACATTGGCTAAATGTAAATAAATACAATAATGAGATAATACACTACTGTTCCAAAGTTAAGGGTCAGTAATTTTTTTCTTTTTTTTGTAAAATATTAATACTTTTATTTAGCAAGGATGCATTAAATTGATAAAAAGTGACAATAAGGATATATGTAATGTCACTAAATATAAAAATCCTCAAAATAAAAATGAAGCAGCACAAAACTATTTTCAACACTGATAATAATCAGAAATGTTTCTCGATCAGCATATTATAATGATTTCTGAAGAATCATGTGACACTGAAGACCGGAGTAATGATGCTGAAAATTCAGCTTTACATCAAAGATATAAATTACATTTTGAAATATTTTCACATAGAAAACAGGTATTTTAAATTGTAAAAATATTTTAACCGTACAATTAATCAAATATATGCATCCTTGGTGAGCAGAAGAGACTTCTTACAAAAATATTAAAAAACTCTTACCCCCAAACTTTTGAACGGTAGTGTATAAATACCTAATAATTTGAGTTTAGATGCATGAACAAACACAGCAAGCACATGCTGACCATTTGTCTAAGGATGTGTAGTGTCCACTTACCTTGAGTTTCATCACCAAGAAACATTTGGACAAGTTACTTAGTAAATGATGAAGCATGTGTGTGATGTATCTGTGAGTATGTGTGATGTGTTTGCGTATGTTGTTCTCTTTGCTGATGATTGGGTTTCTGTGAAAGTGAGTTTTGTATCCTTACACTACGGTGGAGGAGAGCATCTTATGTTTTCCAGGATAGGGGGGCGTCCTCATCTTCACCTGTCCATTCTGAGGGTAAAATGGAGGCCGTTGGGTTTTATTTGAGTTAGTGCACACTGCTAGAGCTGCAGGGGGTCTGTGGTTTTCCAGTTGGCCTTTCCTTGCCGTTCGATGCGGTAGGCAGTTTCCATTGGCTGTCCTTTGAGTCTCTGAGCTCTTTTTCACAACTCGTTTGCCTTTATCCTCAACAGTAACGGATCGTTGCTCAGGAGGGGATGGACTTGTGCAGTTTCTCATCGGTGAAGGACTGTTAATGTGAACTAAATCCACAGTGACAGGGCTGTGAGCGAGAGAGGAATTAGAAGTGGACATGTCCTCTTCACTGTTTGAATTGTGTATCAATGCCACAACACCAATCCGACTGCTTTTGGTGGCATCTTGGGAGAGTCCTTTGGATAGACTTGGTTCGTCTTCACCAAGGTCAATATTGGACGTCAGAATGTCGATCTGTTGGACAACCTTCACAGACAGAGAGAAAAAAAAATAGAAATTCTGTCATTATACTGTATACACACTGATATCATTCTAAACTTTATTTCTCTTGCGCTAAAGGAAAAGCTTTAAACCACCTTTCTGCATGGCAAAAGTTGTCAACCTCCAAAAAGGAGTCATGCACTATTTATAAACAGTTCACTGGAATTCTTCCTTTCTGCCGCTGCATTCTCATACTCAAATATGATGGATCAAAATGTGTCGCACCATGTTTGGCGGCAATAATTTCTGCGATCCTATTGAGTTAACCAAAACAAAATGAAGCATTTTTGTAAACTTAAACTAAACTAAGGTATGTTTTCATGCTTTCATCCAAAAATCATTTCAGTATTTGATGCAAATTATTATTATAATTCTTGAAACCTTAAGAAACCCCTGTTCTTTAAACATGAAGGCAAGATTTTCAGAAAGTAATGAGCGCGATTTGAATGAATGAATATGAATTGTATGGGGGAAAAAAGCAGCATGAATATTCTGTAGAACATTTTTGTGTTCAACAAAAAAAGAAAGTCATGTGGGTTTAGAACAGCATGATGGTGGGCATATATTTGTATATACGTATATTTTATTAGAGTATATTTTAAACATTTTCTTAAAGGTAAACTGTGCAGTCTTCACTAGCAGTACAACTTCATTAAAAATATTGGCCTAATGACTGCTTTCCAAACAGCTTTCCCAGACACTTCTACCTAAGGATGTAACGATTCACTCAAGTCACGATTCAATTCACATTTTTTTTAACAAAATGAGATTGACAAATTATAAATTAAATGTGTCCTTTTATTTTTGCTTGGACAAAATGCTGCACATTTCTTTGTGAAATTTAAATATAACACTATAATAATATAATTATATAGCACTTGCATATCATTGCTCTTTTGTTGGTTTTGATTGCTTCTGTTGTCCTCATTTGTAAGTTGCTTTAGATAAAGGTTCTGCTAAATGACAAACTTTAAATATAATGTAAATTTAAATAACAAAACTAAATTGAAATTTTAAAAGAAGCCACAAATCAAATAAATAACACAAATAAAATAATTCTCTTCATTTAAACAAAATAAGGCTTTGTCTGTGCTCTTTCCATTTAAAATTAGAGGCAGGCAACCACTGCATTTTAATCATGATCCAAACAAAGATGCTGCATTCGTGCAACATGAAGTTTTTAATTTAAATTAGATTGTATAATTTCGAAATTTGAAGCAAAAACAGAATTATTTGACTTTTTGTGAAACTACACATAAAAAATATCAGCATGAAACAGAAACATCAGATGAGCTGAATGAGATGCAGATTCACTCTCTGCCAGCAGGTGGTGCTTAAAGCGTTTCCTTGGTTTCCACTGTAAACAAAGCAGCGCTGCACTTATGAACATTAATATGCATTATACAGAGGCAAGATGAAAAGAAAAAAAAATCTAAACTTTTCTAAAGACAGTATGTTCCCCTCAGACATGCTAACGTTACCCCTAATTGAATCGCGATTTGTTTAGCATCTCAACCAATTTGAATCGTTACATATTTTAATCGATTTTGAACCAGCTCGCGGTTAATCGTTACATCCCTACTTCTACCTAAAGCTGTCTGTCATTAATCAACAATAGTCCCGCTCCTAAACTCATATCATTGGCTGAGTCAGAAGTTGACATGAGTGGCTTGACTCATAGTCTGAACATTTAATTGACCCACCAAAAACTATTTGAGCGCTGAAAAGTTTTTTCTAAACACATTCTCACAGGTCATCATCAGGTTAATATAGCATAAAAATAATTTTTTTGGCATCCTTCACTGTGATGCATTATTCTACTGACTTTATTTCCTGCTGCAGTCATTTACATTTAATGGGAGTCTTGATGCATCCATTGAAACGTTTCTAAATAATTCAATAATGTCTTACGTCCCCCACATACCACAATATCTAAAATCACAGTGCACACATATAGATATATCTATATATATATATTAAAATACTCTTCTCTCATAAAAATACCCTTTGATATACACCTTCCCTCCCACAAATCCAGAAAATACAATATTCCTTCACAATAACGCTTCAGATGGAGTATTTCCAGCCATGAATATAACTGACAGTGTGTTTCTGGCAGATGTGTATTTTGGTTTCTGAAGGCTTTCAGATGATGTTTTCAGAATAGATTTATCACAAAGATGTTTGCTCAGAACACACAGATATTATATTTCCACTGGCTAAACAGAATGAAGTTTTGATCTTATCCAGTCTCTGTGCTTATTAAAATCCCATCTCAAATATACCCAAAACCAAATAAAAAACAAATCACATTAAATTAAACTATACAATAATGCATGAAGAGAAATAGTAGTCTGTCACTCACAGCGTTTCACTTGGCCATTTGTCATTCCAAACCAGTATGACTTCTGTGAAACAAGATATTCTGAGAAATCTCTCAGTTTTCGTACTGTATAAGTCTGTGGGGTCCAATCAATGTTGTTTGGATACCAACTTTCCTCAAAAGGTCTTCTTTCACATTGCACAGAACAAACAAAGTCATACAGGTTTGGAATTACATGAGGGTGAGTAAATGAGAGATATTTTATTTATTTATTTATTTTAAATGTATTTATTGATACTTCATTCAATTCCTTTAAGACAAGGAGTTCAATGTGTTTCATTATTGGGTGAACTAACATTAATAAAAAAATTCAAATTACTTAACATTAATTTTTTAACTAAACTATTCAATAAAATAATTTTTTTTTTTTTTTTTTTTTTTTCATGCATAAAGTAAATGACTGAATTTTCATTTTTTGGGTGAACTATTCCTTTTTATTCCCAAAATAGTAAACATTTATGTGCTTTCCTCATGCATTCATGAGTAGGCCTTATTGATGACCATATTTTCATTTTTGGGTGAATTATCCCTTTAAGTTTTCTTTTTGTATGCATTTTTATGCATTCAAGAATAAATGATAGCAGAATTTCCATTTCAGGGTAAACTATTCCTTTTAGAAGAATAACCTTTCTGAATTTTCTTCATGCGTTCATGAGTAAATTGTGACAATTTGAATTTTTTAGCTAGATAGTCCATTTAAGAAAAATCATAAAATTTCTGTGTTCTTTATGCATTCATGTGTAAATTATATTAGAATTATTTCAATTTCAGGGTAAACTATCCCTTTAAGAAAAAGCAAGTTTATTATGCATCCAAGAGTAAATGATAATTTTTATTTTCAGTATAGTATCCTTTAAGATTTTTTTTTTTTTTTTTTTGAGTAAATGATGACAGAATTTTAATTTTGGCTGGACTATCCCTTTAAAACTTTCAAGATCTAATTTTTGATCTTGCAACATCACTCCCTCTATTTATTATTCTATCCTCACCTCTTTCATCTCCAACTGGACCTGTTTGAGACCACCCAGGACTTCCTCGAGCTCTTTGACCACTTGTTTGATCTGTTCCCGTACTGTTCCCTGGCTCTTCCTCTGCTTGCCATGTTTCTCCAGACCCTCGTCCCCCCGAGGCGTCCTTACTTCCCGCTGCGGTCCGTTCACCTGCAGCCCATTCCCGAGTGCCCTGGAGCGGCCCAGCTTGCTCGAGGGCACCTCAGTTGGGAAAAAACCTGCCTGATTTGAGTTCGGCCCGTTACAGTGTGATTGTCTGCCAGTCTCGGGTCGCTCCTCGCGATGCCGGAATGACACCCGTCTCCTCTCGCAATGTCCATTATATTCAGGCTGATGAATGGTGTCCCATTCCTGAATGTAGGATGAGTTGCACCGGTGACCTCTGACCTTCAAAACATGGTCACCGTTGAAGGGATGCAACAGCTCTGGGTAATACCAGCGCTGGACGCATCCGCACTCCCGCCGGATCTCCCGAACGCACGCCGAGTCCCACCTGTAGCACGGTTGCCGGATCTCGTCGGCATAAACCGGAGATGCTCCAGTCCTCTCCGCTCGCTCCATCCCTAACTCCTTTGGGAACGGGGCTACTCCGGACTCCAGACATGATCCGTCTGCGGGGCCCGGCGTGCGTCGCAAGCAAAGTTGGCAGTAAGGCGTTGGGAATCTCAAATTCTCCGAGTGCATTCCAGTCTGAAAGGCGACTTAGAAAACAACTGGTTCTCTCTCTCCACCCAGGCCATCCACAGCGTCTGTTTTTCTCATCTGTGCCTCCTCTCGTTCACTGCGTTTGACTCTCTCTCTCTCTCTCCCCTTCTCTCCCTCTCTAACTTTTTGCTCACCTCCCCCTTCCTTCCTTCCTTCCTTCCTCCTTTTTCTAACTTACTCTTTTTTTACCCCCCACTTTTCCTCCTCGTTGCTCTTTCTCCAACGGTGGGCCTCTTTTCTCTCCCTCCCGCCTTTTTTTTTCTCCAACTCTGAAGTCTTACTTCAGCGTTTCACCTCTTTCTTCACCTCCCCACTGCGTAAAAATTCCCCAGCTCACCCATTCCCAAAGTCCAAACACTTCCTTCCTACACCTTCCCCGTCTCTCTCTCCCAGGGTTGGGGCTCGTAAAGCGTTGACAGACGCAGCGGCTCCCGATCTTTCCCCTCAGATCTTGCCACTCGGCAATTAAACACAGCCAGGATTCCACGCCGCCTGAGACGGGGTGGAGAGAGGGAGAGAGAGACAGGAGGAGGTGGGGTTTTGGACGTTGCTGAAGCAGACAGGATCTAACATGAGCCAGATACTGAGAGAGAGAGGTGGGGAGGGGAATGAGAGAGAGAGAGAAAGAGAGAGAGAGACGTTCGGCCCCAGAAAAGGGGATTTTCGGTATAACTGGATTCCCACAAGCCCGTGTGAGTTGGAGAAATGAGTGCGCATTTACCGTCCCGTTTGTTTATGTGAGTCAGCTGAGATACTGCCACTGTTTGTTATGATTCACGTCTTGTGAAACCTTTAATGAACAACACACCACATGCTGTTTATAGATCGCTTGAATTTCGCAAAATCACACTCGTTTATTTGGAGGTAAACACTTTCGGTTTTAGTTTTCCACTGGAAAGAGGAACCGCAAATGACACCTCCTTTATTATGGTCGTTCTCACAGCCAGCAACTGAGAGGAGTTTGGTCAGCGTCTCCTGCTACTCAGATGTTTCTCGTGAGAGAAAAAGCCCACATGTGTCTCCTTTAGAGGTTTAAGAGAGATCTCAAGAAATGTCTCAAACTGAGACACCCATAACCAAATGCATTGGTGATGTTTGTTCGTTAGGATTCGATAGGTCTTGTGACACAAGTTGAATGCAGGGTTATTATATTTAACTAAAACTTAAACCATAAAAATGTTACTTGAAATAAAGTAAACATTAACTACAATTAAAAATAAGTATATTTTATTTAACTTTCTTCATTTCAGCTAGATGCCAAGGCACTTCTTATTTTCATTTATTTTTATTTTTTTCTTAATTTCAATCTAATATATTATATAAAATAAAAAACCAATGACAAAATTCACAACTAAATTAATACAACTTTAAAATTAATGGGATAGTTCACTCAAAAATGAAAATTTTGTCATTAATTACTCACCCTCATGTCGTTCCAAACCCGTAAGACCTCCGTTCATCTTTAGAACACAAATTAAGATATTTTTGGTGAATTCTGAGAGCTCTCTGACCCTCCATAGACAGCAATGTAATTAACACGATCAATGTCCAGAGACGTAGCAAGGAGATTAAAATAATCCATGTGACATCACAAGTTCAACTGTAATTTTATGAAGCTATGAGATTACTTTTTGTATGCAAAAGTATTCTCGTAGCTTCGTAAATTTACGGTTGAACCCCATAGGCAGAGTTTCACTTTTATGCGGTGGGGGGCACCCATTTGCAGTTCTACTTTTAATGTATTTATGTAAGACATATTCTATTCTTGGCTTACGTACATGCTTAGTAGAGGACTGATGCCTTTTTCTCACAACTGAATACTGCATCACACGCCACACTCGAGGCCAACGCTTCATGTGAAAATCACCTGTCCAATTCAGCCAGCAGTGACTCAGTCCAACACATTTTTATTTGCTGTTTTATTAAAGAATACAACTTGCTTAAGCGGGAAAATAATGAAAAAAGAGTCTTCTCATGTGGCCTATCGCGACAAATTAAGAACCATGATTAGTTGCGGCTTGGCGGAAATGGGGCTTAAATATCATAGAAAAAATAAGATAATACAAATAAAATGAGAAAATATAAATTATTAGATTTTTTATATTTTATTCATAGCTCAGACAAAATCATGATTGGCTCACATCTCCCCCCCAGCCCCCCCTAAACTCCACCTATGTTATCCCCTGATGTCACATGGATTATTTAACCGATCTGCTTGCTACGTTTCTGGATGTTGATCGTGTTAATTACATTGCTGTCTGTGGAGGGTCAGAGAGCTCTCAGAATACATCAAAAATATCTTAATTTGTGTTCCGAGGATGAACGAAGGTCTTGGAACGACATGAGGGTGAGTAATTAATGACAGAATTTTCATTTTTGGGTGAAGTATCCCTTCAAAATGATAAATGAAAATCAAAAATACATAAAATGTATAAGAATATAATTTAGATGTAAAAAATATTATAAAAATTAAAACATTAAAAAATTTAATAAAAACTTTAGTCTCTCAATAATACTAAAGTAACACTTGTTGAATGCACATTACTCCACTCTGCATTTATAGACTTTCTATATTTTTTTACTAGCAAAATTTCTTTGTTTTTGTCAGTCGTGTATGTGCGTGTGTATATATATATATATATATATATATATATATATATATATTATATATATAATATATATATATATATATATATATATATATTATATATATATATATATATATATATATATATAAAATTTAGAAAATTATACAATATACATATATACAGACTTATGTGCCCTCTAGAAGCTTGCGTTCTGCAAGTGAACGGCGCAGACTTTTAAATTAAACGTTCCTTCAATCAGAGCAGCTGCCCAACTCAATCTCAGAGCATCTTCAAGAATCGGCTAAAAACAAATCTCTTCCATCTTTATTTGATCCTCTAACTCTAACACCCTCTATTCTAAGTCTATTCTTTAAAAAAGGCACTTTTTAGACTTGCACTCTATTCATTTACTTGTTTTCTCAAAAAAAAAAAAAAACTAACACTAGCTTCTTTATTTTCTGTCTATTTTCTTTTATTTATTATACAATTAACAAAAGCAAAAAAGGCCTCTAACAATAGCTTATATACAGGTGCATCTCAATAAATTAGAATGTCGAGGAAAAGTTCATTTATTTCAGTAATTTAACTCAAATTGTGAAACTCATGTATTAAATTAATTCAATGCACATAGGCTGCATTTACACTGCAGGTCTTGATGCCCAAATCCGATTTTCTGACTATATCCGATTTTTTTGACGACTCGCTTACATCATCTTTTAAAAGTGACCCATATCCGATTTTTGCATTTACACTATACACTGCTGAAACTACCAAACTTAGACGTTCTGACCTTGAAAAGGAAGTAAAACAGCACGAAATACAATGGATGCAGATGCAAATAATATTATACAGTGTTTTGCTTTCCACAATATTTTGAAAAAGTCAACAACAAAAAAATCAGCAAAACATTGGTCTCGTAACGGCGGAGAAAAAAGCGCTTAAACCGTGCCTCCCCATATCTCGTGGAAATGTCTTCAAACACGGATTTATTTCTGTAACAACCCTGCATTTTTGCCTGCACTGTCTCTTCGCCCCAAAGACTTAAAAAGACATAAAACATCCGTATTGCTCCACTGTGTGTATCCTTCGTGCGCTAACGCACCTATAATAAGTCATGTGATCTCAGTTGGTGGTGTCCACCTGAGTTGACGTCACTTTTTTAATGACGTACGACTCGCATTTACTGGGGAATATCCGATTTGTCTGCTTACATGGCACACGCAAATGCACGTATCCGATTCATATCCGATTTATTACCACATATCAATGAGGCCTGAATCCGATCTGAGAAAATCGGAATCCATGCGGTTTTTTCCTGCTTACACGTTCACCGGTCATATCCGATCTGTGCCACATGAGAGGAAAAAATCGGAATTGGGTCACTTGAACCATGCAGTGTAAATGGGGCCATAGACTGAAGTAGTTTAAGTATTTGGTTCTTTTAAGTGTGTGTGTTTTTTTGTCTCACATTTAACCAAAACCCACCAATTCACTATCTCAAAAAAATTAGAATATGGTGACATGCCAATCACCTAATCAACTCAAAACACCTGCAAAGGGTTCCTGAGCCTTCAAAATGGTCTCTCAGTTTGGTTCACTGGGCTACACAATCATGGGGAAGACTGAGTGCTGTATCCAAGCATGTTAACAGAAAGTTGAGTGGAAGGAAAAAGACGCACAACCAACCGAGAGAACCGCAGCTTTATGAGGATTGTCAAGCAAAATCGATTCAAGACTTTGAGTGAACTTCACAAGGAATGGACTGAGGCTGGGGTCAAGGCATCAAGAGCCACCACACACAGACGTGTCAAGGAATTTGGCTACAGTTGTCGTATTCCTCTTGTTAAGCCACTCCTGAACCACAGACAAAGTCAGAGGCGTCTTCCCTGGGCTAAGGAGAAAAGAACTGGACTGTTGCCCAGTGGTCCAAAGTTCTCTTTTCAGATGAGAGCAAGTTTTGTATTTCATTTGGAAACCAAGGTCCCTAGAGTCTGGAGGAAGGGTGGAGAAGCTCAAAGCCCAAGTTGCTTGAAGTCCAGTGTTAAGTTTCCACAGTCTGGGATGATTTGGGGTGCAATGTCATCTGCTGGTGTTGGTCCATTGTGTTTTTTTCAGTCACTGCACCCGTTTACCAAGAAATTTTGGAGCACTTCATGCTTCCTTCTACAGACCAGCTTTTTGAAGATGCTGATTTTATTCTCCAGCAGGATTTGGCACCTGCCCACACTGCACCAAAACCACCAAAAGTTGGTTAAATGACCATGGTGTTGGTGTGCTTGATTGGCCAGCAAACTCACCAGACCTGAACCCCAGAGAGAATCTATGGAGTACTGTCAAGAGGAAAATGAGAAACAAAGAGACCAAAAAAATGCAGATGAGCTGAAGGCCTCTGTCAAAGAAACCTGGGCTTCATACCACCTCAGCAGTGCCACAAACTGATCACCTCCATGCCACGCCGAATTGAGGCAGTAATTAAAGCAAAAGGAGCCCCTTCCAAGTATTGAGTACATGTACAGTAAATGAACATACTTTCCAGAAGGACAACAATTCACTATTATTTTTTTTTTTTATTGGTCCTATGAAGTATTCTAATTTGTTGAGATTGTGTATTGGTGGGTTTTTGTTAATATGAGCCAAAATCATCACAATTAAAAGAACCAAAGACTTAAACTACTTCAGTCTGTGTGCACTGAATTTATTTAATACACAAGTTTGAGTTGAATTACTGAAATAAATGAACTTTTCCACGACATTCTAATTTATTGAGATGCACCTGTATATACAACTTATTTTCCAAGTGGTGTATTCTATGTCAAGAATCATTGTTACTATTGCTCATATTTAGGGTTATAAAAAATTAATACAAAACATCAGTGTGTATCTCGTCCAGATGATCTGACCTGCTCTCCACATTATTTTTTTAAAAAAGAAAACATCTGAGGACAAGTTGTGATGAAAACAAAAATGAAATGTGAACTCGACATTTCCCGAGATATGAAACCACAGCATCAGATCTGAGAAATGAGATTTTCCTCTGGTCGTCTGAGAGCAGGTATCAGTTCTCCTCAGAAATGAGCAGATTCCTTTTTGCTGACGTTGGTTTGGAGACAATAAACTGTGAAAGCCGCAGAGATGAATCCGAGCGCTTCTCATCCGCTGCGCGTCAGCATTTATTCACATTCCTGCGGACCGTTTCACGTTCATTGTCTAAACTTGAAAAAGCTCGGTATGAAATTATGTGAAAAATCAATCCGAATCCCTGCAAGCCTCAGTCAAAATGTGCTCAGGACTACTATTGGAGTTTAATCATCATTTTTTACAAACCTTACAGGAATTTTAAATGGTGTCCGAAGTTGAATTCTAATAGGAATCCTGTGCACGTCGCTTTAAGAGCTCTGTAGAGACCTCAGGGTGCTTGTAGAAACACATATCAGACCTGACAGATTTGTGTGTGTGTCTGTGTCTGTGCTTGTGGGTAGCTTTCACCATTATCGTGTGGATAAAGTTTCCAAAAATATACCCAAAAGAATAACAAAACCTGAAAAAAAAAAACAGACTCATAAAGGGGCCAAACAACATCTTAAACACACAGCACACACAGAAATTAAAGTTCTTTCATTACAGTGTTATTTTATTATCATTGAGATACTATTTAGTTTTTATGATTTTGGTTAATTTTTTATTTTTTAATGTACTGATAATTTGTTAAAATGTCTGTTATTTCATTGTTGTTGTTTTTTTATCGTTTTTAAAAAAATATTTTTAAATGTATAGTTTTTATTCATTTTAATTTCAGTTTTAGTTTGTTTATATAAGTGCATTAATGTGAACTAAATCAAAATGAGAAATAAATTGTTCAATTTATTTTAGTTAACATTTATTATAAGTAACAAAAATGTTTTTTTATTATTGTTTTAGAATTAGATGTAGTTAACTATAATAAATTAAATATTAAATTATTTTTTTTAAATTAAATGTAAATTTTTGCTGATGTTGGTTTGGAGACAATACGATTTTTAATTTTGTTTTATAAGTAGCAAAACTGTTTTTTAAATCAAATAATTATAAATAACATCTTTGCTGACATTGGTTTGGAGAAAGTAAGCTTTTCTTGTTTTAGGTAGCTAGTTTTAGTTTTAGTTAACTATAACAACCCAGTTTCATTATTAACCCTCATTCTGTTCCAAACTCATATGACTTTGTCTCATGTTAAACAAAAAAATTAGAGAATTAGCAAAGTGTTCTTCATAGTGTTGTTTTTCTGTGTACTTCAAAAGTATTTAGCTGCATGTCAAGGGTGTGTAGTGTTCTTCAGAAGTTATATGATTTATTTGTGTGAGGAACAGACCAAACTTAAGCTCAATATTTGTCATTTTGACATCAAACCTCAATGATTTTGAACTAAAAGCTATTTGACAGCTACCTCCATGTTGTTGTTGTTTTTTTTAATCTTTCTTGAAGCATCAGCATCTGCTTTCAGTCTCTGCTATAAAATCTTGCTCTCTTTATAAAAGAGAGTGATTTTGAGTTTGAAATGATGGGTTTTCAAATGCTAAAATGCTAAAAGGTGTATTTTCTCTGACTATATGGAAACTAAAGTGAGCTGTTATTAATAAGGATAGTTTTGAGTCCCAGTACTTCATAAACGCAAGCTTGTGTGTCTGTTTGTGTTTGGAAAGCAGCGCCGTCTGCATTTTGTCTTCATCTAAAAGGTTCCCCTGAAGGCTTTTCTTGCGTCATGTAGCTTTGCATCTTATGCATGACTGAACTGTAATCCAACTCTAATCCAAAAATGTGCTTTTTCCTGTCATATTTCCTTTCTAGCGAAATTAAAAGCATTTCCCAACACAAAAGAGCATGTATAATTTATGTGTGGTTACGGCAAACATCACTGTGACCATTCTTTCACCTTGAGGTCTGAATGAGAATGAATCAGAGCCGCACTAATGTCCAGCCTTTTTTCAGACTCTTTTCACATATTCAGAATTAGTTCTGCGTATGAGGCTATTTTTGATCTGCCGTTATGATTTCTTGAGTGTTACTGTGTTATTTTCACAGAATTATGTTCCTATGGAAACCATCTTTTGGGTTCAAATAAGAGATGAGTGTTATGCAGTGTCAATATTTTCCTCTTTTTGTTTGTTTGTCCAAGTCATATATTATTTATACATTTAATTTCATCCATTTGTTTATCTTTATATTATAATTATATATATATATAATATATATACATAGATTCTATTCATTGCCATTAAAGTGAAATTACTGAACCTACACATGAGAGCCTGAGAAAAATAGCACTTAGAGGCTTTTGCATCTGAACTCTCTCTCACACACACACACACACACACACATACATATACATATATATATATATATATATATAAACAAGTCATATGTATATAACACACATTTCTGATTATTATTAGTGTTGAAAACAGTTGTGCTGCTGAATATTATTGTGGAAACGGTGATGCAATTTATTTTTCGGGATTCTTTAATAAATAGAAAGTTCAAAAGAACAGCATTTGACATTTGCAAGATGATTTCCAAGAACAATTCTGGAAAAAAACAAGTTGATAAAGAAAGATGAAATGATGGTAGTAAGTAAAGAGCAGAGTGTGTGTGTGTGTGTGTGTGTGTGTGTGTGTGTGTGTGTGTGTGTGTGTGTGTGTGTGTGTGTGTGTGTGTGTGTCAGTGCTGTGATTGTGCTGTTGCTATGGCTGACTGAAAGACCAATGAGAGCAGAAGCTGTCACCTTTCTGTGTTTCGGTCGAATCAGTCACAGAGATGGAGGTGAACATCAGGTGAACACCTCACGAGGACTGAGACACAGAAACATGACATCTTTCAGCTCGGTTTTCTGTTGCATTTGATCCAGAGCGCGTGCACAAACTGTTCGAGAACTTAACCAGTGCATGGAGACAAAAAAGAAAGGGGAGATAATTCACTGAAGCAAATGAAATGATAAAAACATTGTAATGCACTGTGAGCGTTAACCCTTTATGAGATGCGTATGAGTATCTTTCCACTTTCTCCTCAAGAAAAATCACTTCTGTATTCCTCATTTGAACTTCATGTCTGCTAAATTAATAAATGCAATTGTTTTTCCACATCACATTTTTAGATTATTGGAAAAATTCAACAAATTTGGCAACTCTATAGCAAAATAAAATGGTCAAAACGATTTTTTGAGTAAGGTAATTAAATTCTTTTTTTTTAAATTGAAACATGACAAATTGAGTGATTTATTTCATTTTTTTGCCAATTTAATGGGGCATAGTATTTTGAAGCATGAAACCAATCATAATTGTGTTCCTTCTGCATAAATACAAAATTTAAATAAATAAATATCCACAGAAGAAATTGTGGTACCACATACTTACAGCCTTTATAATGCATTATAAAAGTATTTTAATTAATTCATTATGCCTTGTAATGCACCTAGTAATGCATTGTATGATCTGATGAATAGTTTTAACCACATTTATAATACATTACAGGTGCTGGTCATATAATTAGAATATCATCAAAATTTGATTTATTTCACTAATTCCATTCAAAAAGTGAAACTTGTATATTATATCCATTCATTACACACAGACTGATATATTTACTTCCAGGCACTGATACCGTCACCTATTTCAAATTTCTGAGTTGTCTCTGTTTATTTCTTTTAATTTTGATGTGCATTATAACTGACAACTAAGGAAAATCCCAAATTCAGTATCTCAGAAAATTAGAATATTGTGAAAAGGTTCAATATTGAAGACACCTGGTGCCACACTTTAATCAGCTAATTAAACTCAAAACACCTGCAAAGGCCTTTAAATGGTCTCTCAGTCTAGTTCTGTAGGCTACACAATCATGGGGAAGACTGCTGATTGACAGTTGTCCAAAAGACGACCATTAACACCTTGCACAAGGAGGGCAAGACACAAAAAGTTTATTGCAAAAGAGGCTGGCTGTTCACAGAGCTCTGTGTCCAAGCACATTAATAGAAAAGGCGAAGGGAAGGAAAAGAGGTGGTAGAAAAAAAAGTGTACAAGCAATAGGGATAACGCACCCTGGAGAGGATTGTGAAACAAAACCCATTCAAAAAATGTGGGGGAGATTCACAAAGAGTGGACTGCAGATGGAGTCAGTGCTTCAAAGAACCACTACACACAGACGTATGCAAGACATGGGTTTCAGCTGTCGCTATTCCTTGTGTCAAGCCACTCTTAAACAACAGACAGCGTCAGAAGCGTCTTGCTTCAAAAAGTACACTACTGCTGATTGGTCCAAAGTTATGTTCTCTGATGAAAGTAAATTTTGCATTTCCTTTGAAAATCAGGGTCCCAGAGTCTGGAGGAAGAGAGAGGAGAGGCGACCACAATCCACGCTGCTTGAGGTCCAGTGTAACGTTTCCACAGTCAGTGATGGTTTTGGGGTGCCATGTCATCTGCTGGTGTTGGTTCCACTGTGTTTTCTGATGGGTCCAAGGTCAACACAGCCATATACCAGGAAGTTTTAGAGCACTTCATGCTTCCTGCTGCTGCCCAACTTTATGGGGATGCAGATTTCATTTTCCAACAGGACTTGGCACCTGCACACAGTGCCAAAGCTACCAGTACCTGGTTTAAGGACCCATGGTATCCCTGTTCTTAATTGGCCAGCAAACTCGCCTGACCTTAACCCCATAGAAAATCTATGGGGTGTTGTGAAGAGGAAGATGCGATATGCCAGACCCAAGAATGCAGAAGAGCTGAATGCCGCTATCAGAGCAACCTGGGCTCTCATAACACCTGAGCAGTGCCATAGACTGATCGACTCCATGCCACGCCGCACTGCTGCAGTAATTCAGGCAAAAGGAGCCCCAACTAAGTATTGAGTGCTGTACATGCTCATACTTTTTGTATCGGCAACCTATAGCCGCTGAGAGGCTAAGCAGCAGGAATAATCCTTGACGCGTTTTGTTCATTGCAAATCCCACAACATTTATTGGCTTAATAACAGACCAAGTAGAAACCAAATCGATATTGAACGGTCAACAGAAAGTGAAGCACTCCCCGCTACCCACCCCTCCTTCTACTACACCCTAACCCAAACAGGAAACGCTACCAGGTATATACACCCACCGATCCCACGTGACCAAACCCACCTGGAAACATACACGCAAAATACAAAATAAAAGACACAAGCGTTTTTCTGCACTTACATTCCAGCCCCTGATTATTATACAATAAACCTGTAATAATCACAGACACACAATCGAAAATATGAACAATATTAACATACATTACATAATTAATTGTTATACATGATTTTTTCTTGAGTTGTCTTTTAGGTTTTACAAAAAAGGAAATGTGAGGAAAATGTATGTGTGTGAAAATGTTCCAGATCACTCAAAATGTTTCATCATTGTAGCCGCATTGAAGCAAAAAGTAAAAGTCCAGTCTAAGTCAGTAAGATCAAGTAATTAAATCACGTCCAAGTCAAAAGGTCAAGTCGAAAGAGTCAGTTGAGAGCTCTCAAATGTCAGTCATAGCTAATCTTTAAATTCCTCAGCTTCAAGAAGGCGACAAATTTTTGTGATTGGCCTGGTCAGGCAGGTACTCATAGTCTTAATCTTAACTTGCCGTGTGAATCCTTTTTTGTCGTTTATCGTGTGAATAATTTTGCCCATGATCCAGGAACTCCTTGGGCATTTTCATCCATTATCAGTACAAAATCTCCCAACTGATAGTTCCTTGTCCTCACCATCCACTTCTGCCGTTCCTGTAATAAAGGTAGATATTCACCCAATCCATCTTTTCCAAATTGGTTGGCTAAATACTGAATTTGACGCCATCTTCGACGGGCATACAAATCTTTCCTTCTCAAACATCCGGGTGGTAATGTAGACTTTGTTTTTAGAAGGAGAAGATGATTAGGTGTTAAAGCTTCCATGTCATCAGGATCCAAAGATGATCTAGTTATGGGTCGGTTGTTAAGTATAGACTCTACTTCACACAGGAAAGTATGAAGACCTTTCTTCATTTAAAAACTTTGCCCTCGAAGAATGGAGTTTAGTATTTTCTTTATGGACCTGATGAGCCTTTCCCAGATCCCCCCCATGGTGTGAACCCGGTAGGAGGATTGAAAGTCCATTTAATCTTCTTTTGTAGAAGAACATCGATATCTTGACTGTGGTTCCAATTTTTGTATCGCCTCTTTTAATTCACGATCGGCTCCAACGAAGTTAGTTCCATTATCTGAACGTATTTCAGCCACCTTGTCCTCGTCGAGCGATAAAAGCGTTTCTGAGTGCGTGAATGAATGAGTCAGTATCCAATGATGCAACCATCTCAATGTGAACAGCTCTAATGTTCAAGCAGGTGAAAAGGGACCTCCATAAACGCTTTAGAGTTGGTTCTCCCTCGCTTTACTTCAAAATGGGGGGCCGGAAACAATCTAGTCCAACCATACAGTAAAGGGTGGTTTGTCTGGGGAGACACGATCCTGAGGCAAAATCAGCCATTTGTTGATGACCGGCAATTGCGTTGAACCCTTTTACACACTACACATTTTGACAGAAATGTTTCTTATGGCTACGCTAGCTCCAGGTTGATCCAATATCGCTGTCGAAGAGCCGCCAACATGAAGTTCCGTCCACTATGTCCCACTTCTTCATGAATTTGTCGCAGGATTAGTTATAGGTGTAGAAATGTGTAGATCTTTTGCCAGTATAATTGGGTGTTTAGAGTGTTCAGAAAATCAATGCGTTATCAAGGCGTCCACCAACCCTGATGATATCACACTTAAGTATTGGGTTAGGCTATAAAGAGGACTACTGCGTTTTGATACTCCCACACTTACGTAGACTCTTTAGTTCCTCCGGGAATCTCTTTATTTGAGAACTCGTCGGATGATTTCCATTTCGGCCTTTTCCACATTCTTCCAACGAAAGGAAGTCTTACGCCCACTGTAGGTTCAACTTCTGCATTTCCCTGATTAATAATCATCTCTTGTTGATATGAATCCGTATCAGAGCAGACGAGAGAATTCTGCAATCGTTTTCCTTTCCTTGCTACGGTCCATCAAGATTTTCGTCTCAAACGAAGGAACCATGCTACGGCTTTCTCTTCTAGTCGAATCCAAGAGGAGAAGTAATCAAAGAGATATGATATAGGGTCAGAATTGTTTTTATTGACTTCTATCATGTTTACCAAAGCACTCCTTTTAATCTCAGGATCATGAGGCAAAATCACATCACTATAGGTGGGGCTCCATAGGCCACTCCTCTTGTGATCGAACCAGAAAAGGCGGGACCAGAAATCCACGACTCATTCTTTAAAAATGAATCCCCCTTCCACTCCCTCTAGACCGCCAGATCTGCTGGAGTGCTTGACGAACTTCACGTACCTCCACTGTTCTACATCAGAAAAACTTCAAGATTTCGGACACTCTATTAGACACAAAGCACTTAAATCTTGAGGTGCTATTAACGCTCGAAGGTATTTAAGTACTGAAGTACTATCAGTCCAAAACACGGAATTCTGAAAAGGCATCTTGAGTTCTTTCATCCAGATCTTGTCAATACGGCCTTGCAAGAGTGGCAGCTGTAAGTTCCAGGCGAGGGATTGTAATGGACCTTAATGGTGTAACTCTTGCCTGCTCACCAGAAGGGGTAGAATATGCCTGTTGTTGGTCATTATGGAGCAGCAAAATAGGATACCACACCATATCCTTTCGACTTCACTTGAACCTGAAAAATGATGCATTTGAGCAGATGCTACATCTCCAAACCCGTCAGGCTTCAAACATCTTCTAACCTCAAAACTCTCCAAGTGATGCAGTCGATCATCCAGCCAGTGCATCCAACGCTTGAACCATACACTGAATGGAATATCATTGTGCCATCCAATTCCCTCCCTACACAGGTCACCCTGCAGTATCCTCATTGGCAGACAAAATCACAGGTGACAAGAACCGCCAGAAACGAGGATCATAGAGGTGGACTATCAACCACTGAGCACGGAATTCCTCTCCTGGTAAGAGGTCTCTATCCTTTACTACCACTTTGAATTGAAAGGCATCCGATTTAGCACACCATTGCACTCCTAATGCTCTTTCCACTGGCAAAGAGTGTCACGATCGAAGTCCCAAATCCTTTACTATTTGTCTCTCGGTCCTTCTCTGGTACGACACCCAATACAGCACCGGCTGTTGCTCGTCCATTTTGTATAATGAAAGTACACCTTAGCACACATACTAGTAAGATCCTTGTGACAACTGCACAGCATCTGATTCGGAAGGTACGGAAACAAGGCAGTCATCCCACATAGAAATATTGAAGACAACATCCATTGTTTTGGGGTCAAATAGATCCGTTTGATCCATTGCACATTTCCTCAATGCAAAACTCGAACAACTAGGTGATGATGTAGCCCGAATAAATGAACCACCCTTCTGTATTCCTCCAGACTGCTGTTTACATTACCTTCGGGCCACCACAGAAACCTCAAGAGATCACAATCTTCTGGGTGAACTCTGATTTGATGGAACATGGCTTCAATGTCGGCCATCAGGGCAATAGATCCCCAGTCTAAATCGTACAAGTACACTCACCAATGAACTGGTTTAAGTCTGGACCTTGTAGAAGCTTGCTATTCAGTGATGTCCCTGATAAGAGGCTCCACAATCGAACACAACCCTAATCTTGTGTTTTTTGAGGGTGATATACACCGTGATGGGGTAAATAATACCACCAGACGTCCATCACGTCTCTCACAGTTCAATCGCAGGTACCCTTTCTGCATAACCCTTACGGATCACATCCTCCATAAAGACAGTTGTAATCTAATCTGCATGAAAGGAAGAATTTACTTTAAACCTTTTTTGAAGAGTTAAAGCACGTTGTTCTGCAATTCTCCTGTTCATAGGCACTGGCTACTTCAGCATTTCTGAAGGGGTAGACGCGATGTAATAATGACCATTAATCAGTCTTGCGGAATTGGACACAAAATTCATAAACTGCTGCTCTTCTTTAGATGTTCCTAACATTTCTTCATGAGCAGTCTCTGGAAAATCGGCCTTTAAAATTGCTGGCTTCCACACAACTCTTCCCATTTCATTACTGCAATCCTATTCACAGTCACAGGAAGTTGGTTGGCAGCATCGTCTCCATTTATACATACTCCTTTAAGTGGTTCCAATTAACGGTCCATCCAAACATGGTCCTTACAGCATATGGGCCATTATTTGGACCGACGTATGACCTCCCAAGGCTCCAATGGCTTCTGGAACATTAGCTCCAATCAAAAAGCTCAATGCCAGCGGTTAATCATAGGTAAACAGATATGACTCAAATAAGGCCAACACTCAAGATCTTTCTATGAGGCGACGTTTGTTTTACTGTGGTCAACGGGCATGATCTTTCTGTGTATACACTTCAGGCAATGCACAGTAATATTCTTGACTCAAGCCAGAAACCTCCAGGTCTTTCAGAACGTAACTACCAATTGATTTATCTTGACTCATAGTTCTGAGAAGAATATTAACAACTCTCTTTCCAGGGAGGTTGAGCTTGTTCATCCAAACTTTCTGTACAAAAAGAAGCGGGAACTCCCAGAAATCGCAGAAAAGCATACGTCATCACCACGCCATTTCCCTTTTGTTGATTTAACACACACTGGAACGATTAGGTACCGCACAGTTGTCATTACCAGCCCCAGTAAGGACCACTAGTTTGGGAGAGAGACCATTAAGCACTAGCAACCGCTGACTTGAATTCGTCTTTCTTCTTGCTCAAAGTGTCTACCTTCCTCATGGAGGATAAATGTGTTTCCTGCAATGCAATGCCAAACTAACTATTTCATGGATGATAACGGGACTGAGCGTGTAAAACTGTGTTAGTATAAGAGTTGAGTTGAACTGTGTGAGAGAGTGAGAATAGAGTTTGTGTCAGATGGATTCAGTTTGTTGGGTCTGACATGAGACGCTTCTCTGCAAAAACAATAGGATCCTTTCAAATACATAATTCAGTGTCTGTCTCAATTCATCATTAGAGAGACAGTCTTTCTAGATCAGTGTCTGACCGAATGAATCTCTGATTCTGAAGAGAAGCTGCTGAAATACTGGAAGTGACTGTAAGAGGAACAGGACGTCCAAAGAGCTTTCATGACAATGCCATTATTATTTGTTCTCAAATAGACTGTCTCAATGAGAGCAGAAAAGGAGACCTCATCTGATACTTTCAAACCTCACACATTATTTTAAAAGAAATAAGGAATATCTATCCAAAATGGATGTAATTACTTTCTCGCTTTAATGTAGTATAAATGATGCATAGTAACAAGAAAAGGGTCACAACAGATAAATCTATAAACAGTTATTCAGTGTAAAAAGTATTTTTAAAGCAACAGTTTTATTGGAATTGTAGAGATAATGTCTTTAAGAACACTTCCACAGCCACTGGCACTTAAACATTCACTTCTATTAGAAAAATGATGGGAAATATCTAATGGATTATTTTGTTTTAATATTATATTTTTGATGAGAAGTATCTAGTAGTTTTTCCCCCCAAAATGTGATTATTTTATTTTATTGCATTTTAAATATTTGTATTTTTACATTTTATTTTATGCATTTTATTTTAATGACATTTTACTTTTTTGTATTTTATTTCATTGCTTTTGTATTTTATTTTATTTTTGTGTTTGATTTTGTGTTTCATTTTTGCATTTGAAATAAAAACATTTTAAAACCCTAATTTTAAAAATCTAGACAGAACTTGACTTCAGGATTTCAAATGACTTTTGACTTATAATGACTCTGAACATGAAACTTACACATTTTATACATTGTAAGATACATTAAATATGGTAACTGTGGAATACTGCAGTCATTTTCTCATCCCTTCTTTGTTTATCTTTTTTTGGCGTGTAGTTTCCTATTCTTTGACGTTGTGTTGTCTATCAAGGGTCATTCCATTGTTTCAGATGAATTCATCTGTATATTTGGCTTTGACAGGTGGCCGTTTCAAAAATAACCGCAGTAAACACAATCCGATGAAGGAGCTCTGCTGAATGCCTGTTTTTTGCTCGGATGCATTAACTGTAGGCCAGCAACAAATAAACACCAAGTTCACGTCCGAACACAGACAAAAAGCACACATTGCTATGGAAACAAATGAAATGTGGCATTTCTGGTTGAAATGACACATGACATGACCTCCTCTAAGTGATTTGTCTGGCTGGAGTCCCGCTGATGGTTTAACTAGTGTCATCATGACCAGTTCAGCACAGAATGAGACGAGAAATAATAGCAAACAACATAAAAGCTTCTGTTCTGCTGCGGTTTCTGGACGATTGAGCTTGTTCATCACAGCGGGTCCAGCGGTCAATACTTCTGTCTGCCAGCAGTTATTAGAGTTTGCTGGAAATAAAACCAATGTTGTAGGCAGGAAAAGCAAATATGATGGTGCTGGTCTCTCCCTGCTGGACAAAAAATATACTGCATTCAAACATATGCACTTTTTTCGACTTGTACTGGAAAGGAAATCTATCATATTTGTTTATCCCTGCACATTTGTAAAGTTTACTATCTTCTGCTCCACAAGGCTGCTTTTATTTGATCAAAAATACAGTAAAAACAGTGATATTCTGAAACATTAACATATTTTCTATTTGAGTAGTTTTTGTCATTCTGAGACAGTTTGTTTTTTTCTATATCTATCTATCTATCTATCTATCTATCTATCTATCTATCTATATATATGATAAAAACTAACCAATGTTAGATACTATCTAATCTATATATAGTATATAATATATATATATTATAATATATATAATATATATATATATAATATCTTTCTATATGATAAAAAACCTTTGGTTTTAAAAAGTTCCAGTGTACTGATATACTTTAATACAGAATTTTTAACACATAACTACAAAGAAACAGCTAGTGACCTGTTGAATTAAACATGAAGTTTACCATTTTTTTAGTATTTAATAGTATTTTCTTACAAAACTTTTTTTTTAAATTATCAACTTTCCTCTCAAACTTTTTTTTTGGCAAATTATAACAGTATATACATTTTGTGTGTTTTGTGTGTGCCAGGTATATATCTTCATATAAAGCAGATATAAGCATAAGTGATAAAATCTCATGATAGCCAGCTGCATTGAATGATGAATGGCACCCCAGACCATCACGACGTTTTTGTACTTGACACTATATTTATACATTTCCTTCTCCAAGTCTTTTCTTCATATTGTGACTGGATGATTTTCCATAATGAATGCAAAAATTTACTTTCATATACCACTGATTCATCCAGTGCTGCTTCTCTGTATTTCAGGTCTGCCGCTGTTTTGTTCTACATGATTAGTAATGAAACCAGGCAGTCCAAAAGCCTCAAATCATTTTGTTACAAATTTTAGTTGGATTCAATGAATATTTAGAGAACCCCTATGTGTGAGATAGGACTGGGTCTGGAATTTGTGCCAGAAATCATTTTAAAACGGCGTTGAAATGTTTCAGTGGTGAGGTGCATGAATCTATAATGAGACATCATACATGGAAAATACTTTTCTCACAATATCCCACAGATTTTCTATGAGATTTTGACACCAAATATTTTACATGTATTTAACACATGTGCATATATTTCATAATTTATATTATATATAATATATTTATAATATATAAACAAGGCATTTTTCCTGACTTGGGTACTTAAATATATACATATTGCATGTGTTTGTATTTATATATACATAATAAATATACACAGTACAACACATACATACCATTTACACAAAAAACTTTTATATCGACAAAAATTCAAATAATATGTGGACTGGGTATTTTTGTATATTCTTGTAGTATGCGATGTTTCAGTCTTACATGTATTGCCATAAATCTTTCAGTCTTTTGTGGACTGTTTTTATTATTTGATTCAGATGTGACTAAGTTTGTCAGGTGTGTGTTTTATATGCTATTATATTTTACATTAAATAGCATATGTAATGGACTTGAGATAACTGAACTGATATAAAATGACACAATAAGCTAAGCATGAACATTTTTTTTACTAATTGTATACTTTTAGGTAGATACTGTACCATGCCAATTTAAACCAGTACATACCACAGTTTCATACTTTCACGGTAAACCAAAACATAACACACCACCATTTCATACTTTCACGGTGTTATTTTTGTGTGTTAAGACGTCTTTGATCTGATTTCATTTTGCTATGCTTGATCAATGGACTGGATTTTATTATCACATTTAACATAATTTACATTATTGCAAATCAGTGTTTTGGGGTTATATGCATTACAAGTAATGGACGACGTACCTGAGCTGAGATTGTTTTTCAATGTAACTATGACTCTTACTGAAAATTGCATGTAACTTTTTAAAGACAAACTAATCTGAAACTTTTTCAAAAATTTCATTTTGTACTAGAACGTTACTTATACAAGATATTCCCATTGTGTTGAATGACAAGCCTCCTTTTTAAAATATTACATAGAAATATTACCATAATTTTCAAAAAGAAATCGCTGACAAGTATGGAGGCGACTCGCTGTGTGAACATGAGTTTACTGTAAGTTCTAGACTAAATGCATTAATTCATCCCACTCAATGCAAAAAACAAAACAGATTTTTCATTTTAAAATAATCAAAACAGTGAAATGCAAACTCAAAAATACCTGCAATAACTAAATATATTAAATACAACAAATGTATCTATGCCAATTTATTAACAGTGTACTTTGCTGCTGACCTTTAATGATCCAGTTCAACCATACTAATAATCAAAAATACTTTAAACTAACAATTGTGCTTCTCATGTTTTTTTTTTTTATTGCTGAAGAGTGTTGGACCTTCTTCTCCTGTGTGTTCTACTGTACAGACGTGAATTTACTTTTAGCCTGAGGTTTATTCATTACACTTTTTGGTGTGAAAGGGCTTTTTACATTCGCTATAAATAGGGGTGCTCATATTTAAAAAGAACGTGAAAGTAACGCAAAAGTAATATTTTACTTTCCATAAAAAGTAACAAGTAACGTATTTAGCTACTTTTTAAGGGAGTAACGCAATATTGTAATGCATTACTTTGAAAGCTGTCCCAGTGCATTACAATACATTTCTCCCCAGCCTGGCACAAATGGCTCGATTAATTCCGGGTTTGATGAAGGCCCGCCTTCCGAAAGCTGTCCCAGTGCGTTGTGATTGGTGAACAGCGTAGACGGTGTTTCAGTACTGCCCCGCCCCTTGCCAAAGCAGCCAGTTCCGTCTGCTCTGGTTTAGTTAAGGATGGCGTCAATATAGCCATCAATCTGAGCCGGATTCAGACCCTGAGTATATTAAACAAGAGGATCACGCAGAACCTTTGCACGCACGGATATTGCAAGACATATTAGAGTGGTAACGTTATTGTTGTTGTTTTTGTTTTAGATAGGATGTCAACAACTGTGTATAGATAAGTGCATATGTATTATGTTAATTGTTCTTTAATTCTAACAGTATAACATGAATTGCAGTAAAACTGTTATACAGTTGAATTTATCTATTTCCCACAGTTATTACGGTGTGTTCCAAACGGGATATATCGCCCTCCAAACGGCACTTCGGAGTGAAAACTATCATACTGAAGGGTCGTTCCAAACCGAAGTGCTCAAAACTGGCCACTTAAAAGGGCCCTTCAGAGTGAAGGATTTCGAAGGGTACAACTGATGGACACTTCAGGCTCCCATGATCCTTTGCGCAGATTCTTTGCATGATGACGACGCCTCCGTGTGGGCATGTGATGACTCAGAAGAGCACTTCAAGGAGCAGTTGTTTGGTCCCCTACACCCTTCAACCCTTCTAATCTCTCACCCTGGAGGGTAAACCCTTTGAATGGATTAGGAGTGGTAGAGATTGAGGTTTTCCTGGTAACTGCTATACACAAAGCAGCGCTCTGCTCACAAAAGCTGCTTTATCAGACATTACATGCAAGATGAGATAAAAATAAAAACAGTTGGTTTTCTTCTGAAATATAGTGATATAAAAATACCCACACTTAATTGATGCTACAGCAGCACTTCTTCTTCGTCGTCAATTTTTTTTTTAATCTTGTCTGATGCACTCAACCAAGCGTTTTAACCATGACCCTACAATTTTTCAGATTGTAAAAATATTGATATGTCTGTTGCTCCCCCTTCCCTGTTTTGTTTGTTTGAATGGATGTTGTTTTGTTGAATCAAAAACAATAAAAAAAAGTTGATCCCAACTTTTTAAAAACAAAATCTCTCTCTTTTGAGTGGACTTTGAGATTTGTAACTTTGTAGATCTTTTTTATGCCCAAACACACACTACACGCGGAGTAAAATTCAAAAAGCATAATAGGAGCCCTTTAAAAGAGTAGTTCACTTAAAAATGACAATTTGATGAAGATTGACATCTACAAGATTTAGATGAGTTTGTTTCTTTGTATTTTAGCCAGAATCAAGTTTGAAGTTAAAAATGTCTTGATGGATTTGTTTCTTTTGTTTTCTCCAGATGTTAACTGATGGACTGCAGTGCTGTGGATTATTGAGATGTTTTTATCAGCTGTTTGGACTCTCATTCTGACGGCACCCATTCACTGCTCATTCTACAAATGTTCAAGGTCTATGTATGTAAGCAGGAACAAAGGGGTTAAAAAAATTGCCTCAAATATATAATTAAACAAGTGAACTGAACAGGTTTAATGACATTAATGTACACACAAGGCAGTACGGGACGTGTGACAGGCGAAACGTTTACATTTACAACACCACACACGTAAATCCAAAAGAGCATAAAATAAGACATTGTGTGAGTAGTTGTATATAAAATCGATACAGTCGTTGATTAATAAGGCCTCGGACATAAAGCATACATGCATGACATCTTTGTTGTGTTTGGTTGCACTCATTTGGAGCTTGTCCGGAGCATGCAAAAATACAGCTGCTTCTCTCATGAGATCAAACCATGTAGCACACAGTCCGTTTGCTACAAAATATTGTAAACTTATAATACATCAGCACCTGTAGTGTCCATTTCAACAGTCCAACCAGAACGAACGGCCACTGAAGGGAGAGATAGTTCAGTCTGTGACCTTTACGCATCAGTGAAAGGGTCGTTGACTGGACATGTGGAGCTCAGAATTATGTTTCAGCACACAGACAGCTGATACAACTTTGGGTTTTGATGCACTCCTTTGTGTATTTAAGCAATATGATATGTGATATTGCTTTTATACAGCCATTCATAAAGAGTCATTTTGCTGTTGCTCTGCCAAAGAAAATAGTTCCAGAAGAAGCTGTCAACAAGTTAGTGATACAGTGTCTTGAAATACTGCTTGCGCAATTAAACTAGTGTAGAACTAACTGTTCTATAGGCCAATATTTTATATATATATAATGGATGATGATTGATCAATGCAGCGTTCCAGTAGTGCTTTAATACAAGAAACAGCTATGACGTAAAACACATTTTAGCATATCAAAAGCTTTAGTTTTGTTGCATAGCAACATGTAGTCAAGTCAAGAACTGTATTTTCTATCGGAATGATTGCAATTATTATAATAATTTAATGAAAATATTCAAATAAAAACACCGCCAACGAGAATAGTTCCAAAAGAAACCAAAACACGATTGTGTTGCACAGCGGACTAATACAGACGGTGAACCTCCCAGTGATGTTTTATTAAAAAATTTGACATAAACCAGATAGGGCTATAATTCCGGTCCTGAATGATGATTGATCACTCGCTATGATGCGAAATAGCGTTCACCTTATTACCAATCGCTGGTTTCATGTTTATGGTAGGTACTTAAAGATTGTTTAATAAAAATGTCAATTTTTAGAATAAAAGCATTGAAAATAGTTCCAAACGAAACCAAAACCGAGTCGAACGCGCAGACTGAGAGATGTCACACGTACAGGCGGACTAATACGTAATACGTTTCAGGAAAATGTTAGGAACGCTGCTTGTCCAATCAAACAAACCACAGATATCAGATATAGTTCCTATGTTTGCTAAAGACTGATCCCGTTATGACACGTAACAGCGCACGATCGCTTGCAACGTTCTGTCAATTCAGGGACTATATTTTCTCGCGGAGGTGGGTTAGCTTAATAAAACACCGTGGTTCCGTAATATTTCAGTCACTTGGGGGTCGTGCTGTCGTGGGCGAAGGCACGTCCTCTCGTGCACTGCTGTGGACATGTGACGTTTAACCAAACCAGAGCATGTTTTTCGTCAACCACCCAAACACTGATAGATAAAGACTGTCCTCTAATAAGCTTGCACTTGATTAGGCAGCAGCTGGCACCCGTTGTTGACGTGGTTCATCACTCTCTGTTTTAACTGCGCCACTTGCTCTCTCAGCACGCTCGCGGTGGACGCGAGCTCCGTGTTCTGGCTCTTCAGGTTTTTCACTTTGTCTTCCAGCCGGGATATCCGCTCCAGTTTCCGCTTGCGGCATTTGGAGGCGGCGATGCGGTTGCGCAGCTTCTTCCTCTCGGCCTTGATGCGCTCCTGCGTGTCCATGTTGATGGGGGAGAGCGGAGGACTGTCGCCGAAGCTCTGCATGTCCGGCACGGTCTGCGGCTCGTCTTTTAGCGACGGCTGCGTTTGTTGCGCGGGCGGCGGCGGCGGAGGGAACGGGATGGTGTCCGTGGAATAGTTCACCGTGGTACTCCCGTACGTGCTCAAGTTCGTATACACGGGCAGATCCGTGGGCAGGGCGAGCGCGGTGCTGCTGGCGAGTCTGCCGAGCGTCGGAGGGACGCACGCTCCGCCGCTCAGCTGGTTCTGCTTGTGAAGGTCCTCCAGGGCTTTGACGAAGCCCTCCGCGAACTCCTGCTCGTCGCTTACCGACTTCGGGTAGACGAACTGGGAGGTCGGCGTGGTGGTCACCATCCCGTTGGCCTGAATGATGAGCCTCTCCAGCTCCGGGGAAGCCAGCTTGAGGAGACCCAGGTCGGGTGAGCTGAGGATCCCCTCGGCATCCCTCAGATCTGGCTTCAGGCTGGAGCTGTTCTGGTCGTTTAGGTTCAAACTCATGTCTTTCTTCATCATGATGCGCGATATTCCTCGGATGTCCTCGTCTGGGTAAAGGCTTGTTCCCATCTTACACCCCACAGAGGGGTGAGCTATTTCTGCTGCCCAAGCGAGTCATTTAGATGAGCTTCAATGTTCTTAATTCTTGCCGAGAGCTTATGTTTTTAATCGATGTTTGATATTGTTTTATGATATCCTTGCTTCTCCCCGCGCGAGAGGTGTTATCTGTGGGCGTCGGTACGCATTTGCAAGTTTTCTATCCCTAAAAATTCCATTATGTCACTTTAGAGCGCTGAGATTGGCCAAAGATGACGTCCTCTTCCGGTTTGGTTTGCATAAGGGGCCGCGCTCGTCGCTGTCGCCGCGGAGACGGAGAGTAAACGGCAAACAGTGCGGTGCATTGTGGGTTGATGTCATAGCGAACGTAGAGCGCGCGAGGGTGGAGAAACGAGGCAGTCTGGCAGAAAATGTTCCCTTGTTTTTGAACGCGTTGAAGGTCTTTGGATGCTCGAGCAAGTGTTCCACTGTAGCTTCTTCTGATGGAATAATCCACACCTCTCGTTATGTCTAGGACTGTACTAGAAATAGTACACAATCATCAATATTTCTTCACTTTAAGGGTTTATTTCCACGTTTTGAAGGACAAGTTTTTCAAAACTTGTGAATACCACTGTTATATATATATATGCAAAAGTATATACACATGCTCTGTCTGGCATTATGCAACTGATGTGATATTGAAACCGTTTTATTATTAGAAAACTACATTAATATTATGTCTCATCAACATTCTTATTATTAATGTAGTTTTTGTAGTGCAGCCTATGTATTTTGCATTTTAGTAGACGCATAAGTAATTTGGTAAATGAATGCAAAATAATATTTGCAACATGAAAGAATAATTTAATATTTTCAGATATAGATTTATTGTTCCAGATTTCAAAGAAGATACGAGTAATTTGCTTTTAAATGCATTCAGAGTCTTGGTTGTGAAACAGAATGTTGCATAATTAATTAAATTATTACGATGAAGGATATCAAAGCTCGTTTTAATCTTATTCTTATATGAGACTAAATCTAGATCTGGTAGCATATGTTGTGGTTCAAAAAAAATATTAAGTATTTTTTCTCTGCCATATGTTGTGAGCGTGTTGAATGCAGAATGCAATATAAAAGTGTGTGTGTCTGTGCATATATGCATGTTATTTCTTTTATATATTAAACAAAAAAAAAATTTTTACTGCCATGTTATGAGCATGCAAAAAAAAAATTACATCTACTATATATTGTTGTTTGGTTTATACCTCAAAACTCATTTAATTTATTTGACCCGTCATAAAATCCTTGAAGAGAACTTGATAACTTTACTCAGAAATCTTAATCTTGAGGGATTTGATGATGCTTTGAAGTTAAATTGAATTTATGAATTGAATTCGCTTCTTTGGCAAGCCGTAGGATTTCTATAAATAACACTGCAGGCCGTGAGTCTGACAGAGAGGGGGAGATCTGAATGGATGTGATGACGTCTGTAGACGTCTGCATCAGAGAATAGAAGCAGCATCATCCGTTGCCATGGCAGCAGTGACGCAGAGGCAGGTGGATTGCGCGGGTGAGGATGTGCAGCGCTGCAGCGGATGCTCCTCGAGTGGGTGGAAGAACACAACCATTTCCAGCCTTTTAGGCTTCAGAAATAACAGCTTACAAAAGCTGCAGGAAAAATAAGAACCACACAGAAAGCTTGCACTTTATTGTTATTCAAAAATATATATTCGCTGCAGTAATGCATAAACTGCTAGATTTGTATTATTAATATCCATGCAGATCATGTAATATGTTAGTGAATTTCCTTTTATTTTTTTACTTTCATTATTATTCATTCTTTTATTATTCATTTGACTGACTGATAATATATATTATATAAATTATATACATATTGTATTATGTATTATACATATGCTGTAAATGATTTTTGTCAATAAAACAAACATTGGAGAGTGGTTTACAAGAAAATCCTATTTTAGTATTTTATTCTTTCTACTTAAAAAATCATGTTTAAATCAGTGTTTAAAATTACACAATTTACATTTTAATTATTTCCGCAATAACACACAATTCTCTCTCTCTCTATTTATCTAGGCTATATAATTCAGTGATTTATTTTTCATTTTAGCAGACTAATTCTTTGCTAAATGGATAAATGTCTTCAAAAAATTGCCTATTAAAATTCTAAAAAAAAATTTTTTACAGTTGTGCTGTAAAAATGATTTTTTAAAAGCTGTAAATAAAACAAATATTATAGGGGTATGTCAAAAAATTTACATTTTTCTTTGTCAAATTTGCTAGCAATTTCTGAGGGAAAATTATTTCTTCACCGTTTCTGTTCATGTCAATTTAAAGATCCTTATTAATGAAGCACTTTATTTTGTTGGCAGCATCTTCAGTATTTTGTCTCCACATCGTTGTCTAAAAGAGGCTGACAGTGGAGTCAGTGAATCAGACTGAAGGTGTCTGTCTCCGTGTTTAGTGTGACTCATGAAGGAACACTGCTAATTAACTAGAAACACCACAATGGGAAGTCCTTCTTTCCTCAGAGACCAGCTCACGCAAACAGGTTTGAACCAGATCTCAGCTATGGGTGTTGGCACACAAGTCAAAACCACCAAACACTCCTCAGGAAACCAGGTCCATGCATGTTTGAGTGATTTTTGTTTTGGTAAAGATCACTTAGAAGGTCAAAGAATAAACATGGCAATCATTAAGAACCATAATGTGGCATTTCAGGTTGTTTGATGCCAACATAAAGTGCATGTTAAGATATAAAATAAATGTACAACATAATATACACACACACACACACACACACACACACACACACACACACACACAGACACACACACACATATATATATATATATATATATATATATATATATATATATATATACTGTAGATCTTAGATAAAAACAAATGAAAAAATACATTTTTACTCAGAAATTGCTAGTAAATTTCACAAATAATTAAATAATCAGCAAGTAATCGCAGTTCTGAAGTTGAAAAACTGAAAAAAATAGATTTTTGTATTTTACTGTACTCCTATAAATTTCGTTAACTTTAAAAAAAAATCTGTTTTGAGAATTTGAGAATTTAATTTCTGATTTTTTTATATGTAAAATATTATATATAAGTACAGACAGAATTTTTCAGTCATTGAATTGAGAGGTAGGCATAAATAAATTATAAATAAAGAAGACACTACAGGTTTTCACGGATGATATTTTTATATCAACATTGCTAGTGTGTAATAATCAAACTCAGCCGGAGCGGCAGATGGCGCTGTTGTGCAGCGGTGGCGCTGATCTCAGTTCAGACAGAGAGAGGAAGAGCGGAACACGATGTGTGTTTATGTCAGTTTGTGAAGATCGCATGTGATGATCTTTGTTCTCTTCTCGATCGAAACTCTCTGATTTCTCAGCGATGGAGCAGAAGAAGACGGTTATCGTGACAGGTAAACTCTGATGAAGGAAAACGGCATGTTTTGACGCCTCGTGTGATTGTTGTCTCAGTTTTCGGAGTTCTTTACTGTCACTGATGTTATTCGTGACACGCTAATGATCGTCTTTACAACCGAAAGTCCTTTGACAGTAAATATAAAAACTAAAATACATAAAACACTTATGTATATCGAAGTACTACAAACTATCGGGAAGAACCATGGTGTTGTAAGTAGTTTTGAACAGCGTCTCGTGTTTTGTTATTTTATTTTATTCTTTCAATTAATTATTTTTGTTTTTCTGTACATGCAGTTTTGAGCTCGTTTTTTTTTCGTTTATAATTACAATTATTTTAGCGTTTTTGAATATTTACTAATAACAACTTAATTTTCAGTAGTGCTGTCAAACGATTAATCGCATCCAAAATAAAGTGTACATAATATTTGTGTGTGTGTACTGTGTATATTTATTATGTATATACAGTATAAATACACACACATGCACTTATATATTTAAGAAAAAAATAATATTTGCATATTAAATATATTTATATATATAATATACATTACATAAATTTAACTATATAAATGTAAATACATGTAAATATTTTCAAAATATTTTATATAAATACTTATACACAGTACACACACATATTATGTAAACAAAAACTTTTATTTTGGATGTGATTAATCGCGATTAATCATTTGACAGCACTAATTTTCAGTTTTTGTGTATACCATGGTAATACTATTGTGGTGTTTGGGACATCTACTATAAATATTTATGACTATGTTTGTTTGGATATTTTGTATAGTATGGAGTCAGTTTTATTTTTAGTATTACTTTTATGGTTTTTAAGCCATATTTTAAATTTCGTAAAAAATGTGTAAACATACAGTACAGGTCAAAAGTTTGGAAACATTACTATTTTTAATGTTTTTGAAAGAAGTCTCTTCTGCTCATCAAGGCTGCATTTATTTGATCAGAAATACAGAAAAAAACAGTAAAATTGTGAGATATTATTAAAATTTAAAATAACTGTTTTCTGTGTGAATATACTTTTTAAAAATAATATTCCTGTGATGCAAAGCTGAATTTTCAGCATCATTACTCCAGCCTTCAGTGTCACATGTAACAACCAGTCTATCACATGATCATTTAGAAATCATTCTAATATTCTGATTTATTATGAGTGTTGGAAACAGTTCTGCTGTCTAATATATTTGATTAATAAAAGGTTAAAAAGAACTGCATTTATTCAAAATAAAAAAAATTCTAATAATATATATTCTAATAATATATTTTCTTTACTATCACTTTTTATCAATTTAACACATCCTTGCTGAATAAAAGTATTGATTTTATTTTAAAAAAAAAAAGAAAGAAAAAAAAAATTACTGACCCCAAATTACTGACCAGTAGTGTATATTGTTATTACAAAATATTTATATTTTAAAAACATTGCTTTTTTTTTTTTTTTTGTTTTTTTACTTTTATTCATCAAAGTATATCCTAAAAAAGTATCACATGTTCTGAAAAAATATTAAGCAGCAGAACTGTTTCCAACTTTGATAATGAATCATCATATTAGTAGGGCTTTCTAATGGATCATGCATGAATTGATCACGCACATTTCGTCAGTAAAAGCCGGTTCCCTGAAAGTACCGCTAAATCGCCATCACCTGCTTTCAAATGGAGCGGCATTTACATATAGAGCCGTAGATCATGAAAAGCTAGCAATATCGCGTCATTATCGAAACTATATAAATAGTATGTATCCAAACTTATGACCTATATGTATATGTATATATATATATATATATATATATATATATATATATATATATATATATATATATAGTTAAAATTTTTTTGTCATTTTTAACGTGCCTTTTCATTCTTATTTGTTTCTGCTGTTGGTTTAGGTTTAATTTGTTTTTATTTCAGGTTTATTTTTAGTTTTTATTTATTTAGTTCTTTGAATTCGTTTCAGTCACAGAATCATTTCCGATTTTTTTTTTTAATTTCAGCTTTGTTTTAATTAACAGAAATGTCAATAGCAAAAACAACAATAACTCTATTTGGAGTATATAAAAATGTAATATGTATACCCTTATACCATGTATACACACACACACACACACACCATAATATTATGATGCAACAACATGATATAACCATCTGATAATGAAACATTTTAATGAAATATTATTGTCATAGAGTTTTTGCTTGACTCTGGGATCAGATCTTAGACTCTGGACTGCAGGGTTTAGATGTTGCTGAATCTGTTGAGTTTAACGTGTGTGAGAGCTGTAAACCTGAAGATAACGTCCGGTCAGCTGTGGCTGGGGGGTCTCGGATCACTCTGAAGGGGTTTTTAGGTGACAATGACTGGATTATTGTATTTTATTTATCATATGACTACTTACCACATAAAGAAATAAATACATGGAGATTAAATATCAGTCTGAGTTGAAATGATCTTATTATGTGAGAAGAAAGTGAGACTTATCTGAGACAATGATCAGTTATTCAGTTCAGTGTAAAATGCTTGACCAATCCGAATCAAGTATTCCGAGCGCCCTGTAGTAAGACATTACATTGCGTTGCTCTGTGATTGTGTTTCTGTAGGCTTTGAGCCGTTCGGTGAACACGCCGTCAACGCCAGCTGGGTGGCAGTACAGGTATGACGTTCACACTGCAGGAAGTCCACTCTGAGCTGTACGCATGACTTAACCTAAGCATGTCCTCTGGTCAGGAGCTGGAGAAACTGGGCTTGGGTCACGATATAAACCTTCACGTCGCTGAAGTTCCTGTGGAGTATCAGGCGGTCCAGAGGCTTCTGCCGTCTCTATGGAAACAGCAGCTTCCTCAAGTACCGTAACGATGTCATGTTTGTGTTTAGTTTTATTAGTTAGTGATGCTAAATGTCGATTAAAAGTGTTGTATTAAAAAAGTAAGTTGAGCAGAAGAAACTCCTGTAAAAAAACATAAAAATTGTTCTGATCCCAAACTTTTGACTGGTAGTGTGTATATGTGTGTGTTGTGTATATAATATATAGATATATATATATATATATATATATATATATATATATATATATATATATATATATATATATATATATATATATATATATATATATATATATACACTGTATATGCTGAATTATTGAGGTTTGTATGTTATTTAGAAATAATAATACAAATAAAAATAATATTATGCTCATAAAAGTATTATATATTTAAATGATATTTATTGTATAAATTAATATTGGATTATTTAATAAAATTAATTCTTGATCTGTGTACACATAGTAAATTTAAAATTTTATATATTGTAGTTTATTTTTTAAATGTGATGAAATGCATCTAATTATTTTAATCAAAATGTCTCATCATATCATATAATACAGTGGCAAACAAAGTTTGGAATATTTTTGAAAGACTCTCTTCTGCTCACAGAGGCTGCATGTGTTTGATCAAAATACAGTAAAACCAGTCATATTGTGAAATGTTGTAACTGATTTCTTGCAGTTAATTATTTTCTATGTGAGTATATGTTTCTGTGACGTGCAGCTGTATTTTCAGCATCATTACTCCAGTCTTCAGTGTCACATGATCTTCAGAAATCATAATAATGATTCAAGACACATTTCTGATTATTATCAATGCTGAAAACAGTTGTGCTGCTTCATAATTTTCTGGGAACATATATAATCAAATAGGAAACAGTAATAATATTAAGCAATATTAATTTTTACTGTATTTTTCAACAAAAAATGCAGCCTTGGTGAGCAGAAAGGACTTCATTAAAAACATTTAAAAATCTTTTAGTCACCAGTATTATAGTAGTGTTAGTGACTCATCTTTATATTTTAGGAATACATTTCATCAGTAATTATTTTTTTAAAAATCCAATTATTTATTTTGTTTTTTTCAAAGTTAGTGGTCCATGTTGGAGTGTCCGGGATGGCCTCGACCGTAACGCTTGAACAGTGTGGTCATAACCAGGGTTACATGCGGCTGGATAACTGCAGCTTCTGTCCGGAGTCACGCTGCTGTCTGGAGGGAGGACCGGACTGCATTCAGTCCGTCATAGACATGGACACGGTCTGCAAGAGAGTCAACTCCTCCAGCCTCGGCGTCTCTGTGTCTGTGTCCAAGGACGCCGGCAGGTGAAATGCTCTTCTTGCCTGTTTGCTTAAAATGTCCAGAATCTACAAAATAAATAATGAAAGAACCATAAAAAGTGCATGTTATTTTTTATTGGGTACTGTGATGAATAAGCTGTTTCACACAACAGATGTTTGCATATCTGTGACCCTGGAGCACAAAAGCAGTCTTAAGTCGCTTGGGTATATTTTTAGCAATAGACAAAAATACATTGTATGGGTCAGAATGATCATTCCTAAAATCATTAGGATATTAAGTAAAGATCATGTTCCATGAGGATATTTAGTAAATCTCCCACCGTAAATACTTGTAATGCATTATCCCCAACACTGATTTTTTTATCTTGACAGACTTGTTTTGTAAGACATTTTTTAGTTGAATGTATTCCTTGTCCTCTTTCCGCAGGTATCTGTGTGACTACACCTACTACACGTCTCTGTTTCTGGGCGAGGGCAGGTCTGCGTTTGTGCACGTTCCTCCTCTGGGGAAGCCCTACAGCGCGGAGCAGCTCGCTCGGGCCCTCAGGGCCGTCATCCTGGAGATGCTTGAACTGATGGAGCACAGCAAGGGAAAGAAACACTGCATGCACGACCAGTGAGAGCACAGGCCGAGTCTCGTACGCAGTTCTGTAGCGGCGGCTTGGATTCAAGAGTTCATGCACATTTGAAGACATCAGTCTTAACTTGTGTGCTACATACTAGGATCAGTCAGCTGGTCTGAGACGCAGCTAGTGTGCTAAACTCAATCCTGCGGCTGCGTTCAAATAGTCAGGAAAGCACTCTAACGGGGTACACTTGAAACATGCAGAGATTTGGTATTATGCATAAAAATGACTTGGAAGAGTGAAAACACTACATAAACATGGAGATGATGATTTTTTTAAATAGTCAAGGCAGAATTTCTAAAACCAGATTAAGTACGTCTGTAGTATAAAATCATTTAAACCAGGGTTATTATAATTAACTAAAATTTTAATGATACATTTTTCTCATCATGAAAATTGCCATAGAATCTGGCATGGCATTAAAAACAAACAAACAAACAAAACTAAAATTTAAAAGAATTAAATATTTTGTTACTTGAAATGAAATAATAATAATATATATGTATATGTATATATATATCTCCATCTAGTAATTTTTAATTTTCATTTAGTTTAACTTGTAGTAAAATAACTAAAACTGTAATACAAATTCATCAAAAACTTTAACTAAAATAAAAAAAATAGAAAAAATATAATCAAATCAAAACTCATTAAAACTATTAAAAAGCGATATTATATGAGATATATAATATGAAAATGGCAATAAAATTGGATAAATTACTAAAACTAACTAAAAGAAAAATGTCAAAATAATACAAACAAAACTCATTCAAACTATTAAAAACTATATTGACAATTTAAAATAATTATATATATATATATATATATATATATATATATATATATATATATATATATGAAATCTCCTAAATTATTAACTAAAATGAAAATGGACAAAATATTAAAATTAAAAAAAATTCTAAATATTAATAAAAACTAAATTACTGAAATTTTAACTAAAGTGAAAAAAAAAAAACAGAAAATATAAAAACGAAACCTTATTTAAAATAAAAACTTTATGGGTGTTAAAGAATATTAAAAAAAGATAAATAAAGCATCTAAAAAAAACTAAAACTTCAACTAAAATGAAAATGGAAAAATATACTAAAACCTCATTCAAAATATTAATTAAAACTGTAATAGTATCTTAATGATAGTAAAATAATACTGTTTCAAATATGACTTTATCATCTGCAGCTTTCAGCTATACCCCAAACACACACTGGACAAGAAAGTATGAGCATTATTACGGTTTATTTTCTCTCAGACTGAAGAGGAGACCTGAAATTATGACAAAATAAAAGCTATGCTCTTCCAGCTGGACAGTGATATGAAAGATTATAACCACGTCTGTCTGGTTATTAAAGTGCTGATGTCAGGACACAGGCTTTAGGATATAAGTATCAAACCTAAATATGCTTTTCCTCATTTCAAGCCATTTACGTACAGGGTCCCACATAAAACACAAAGACAGCTGAACCTGATGCCTTTTGAGTAATTTAAGGTCTAATTCTGTCAGCACTGTTAAGACAACAACGGTTTGCTTTTTATTGTTGTTAATTATATGACATGTGAAAGCGTGAGATGATTGTAGGGTGGTGTTTGGACGTTACTCAAGATTTTCCCTTTACATTTCTTTCATACTCTTTGCAAAATGCTGGATATTATATTGTATTATATTACACCATAATTTCTCAGTCCATTATATGATATTACATGCATATGACTTGGTTTTAATTTTCTTTAGCTGGTTTTTCTACGGTTTTTACTGGAATCTGATATCGTTCACAAACACAGTGGACCAAACTGATTATGCTGTGAATCTAATTTTTTTTAATGTTGCCTAAAACACTGTTATCTTCAGCGTTTCTTTGTTTCCATCGATCCATTTTATTGTATTCAATGTTCTGACATCTATTACAGTGGTGGTTATTATGTATGCATATTATGCATTCCCATATTTGTGTGGACAATGCTGTTCTTCCTCTTTATGTTGTGTTTCCTTATTTGCCACAATTTTTTTTTTTTTTTTTTTATACAAATTGTAGCTCTCAATAAAAGATTTCTGCCTTATTTAAGTTAATTTATTCCAAAATTTATAAATTAAAATGATATATATACACACACACACATTCATAATGAAATGATACAAATAATATTTCTAATTAATAATTTATAATATATTAGATTAGATTAGATTAGATTCAACTTTATTGTCATTGCACATGTAAGGTACAAGGCAACAAAATGCAGTTAGCATCTAACCAGAAGTGCAATAAGCAGTAAGTACAGAATATACAAGGTCTAGAATATGTACAATAACTATACAGATGTAAGTAATAATTTACAGATTTTAAATACAATCAGCATGATAAAGAGATAGGTGTACTATGAACATACTATACAGATGGATTATGTGAAAGTGTATGTACACTATAGGCAGAACCATAAACATATGAACATAATTTACACTATTGCAATAGGCAGTAAAGTGCATGAAAATATTTCAGTGTGCAAATGGATTATTATAAATTATATAAATAATTTATAATAATTTACAGTATATTTTAATACACAAAAGTATGAGATCACTAGAGGAAAGTGTTTTTCATTGCATTAGCAGTTTTATTATCAGCATATATTAATATATTAATAATCTTATATGTGTTTTACAATGAAAATCTGGATCTTCAGATGCAGTAAGAGGTCATAATACTTCAGGTTTTTCACTGTTTGCTGTCCACTGAAGTCAGATGAACACGATCTTTACTTAATATCCTAATGATTTTTGGCATAAAAGAAAAAATTATAATTTTGACGCATATAATGTATTTTTTGGCTATTGCTACAAATATACCCCAGCGACTTAAGACTGCAGGGTCACATATTGTTTTTATTTTGACTTTTGCAAAAGCAAAGTCGGCTTATTTGAGCCAAATGTTTTTCCCAGAAGCGCTAAACCACTACATAAAAACAAAATCCCATAAATTAAAACAACAATAAATCACAATGGTCTGTATTTTCCCCAAAACAGCCCTTTTCCTGCAAACAGCGAACGTGTGTAGACGTCATCGCCTCTGTGCGCTCTACGTCACCGCGCTCGAGTGGGAGTCGAGTCTTCTCCGGAATCGTTTGCTTTCATTTCTGCACGAGTCCGTCGCGCGCCCGTTTCCTTCTCTTCCTTTCGAACCAAAACAAACGTCGCCCGACGCGCCTCGGTCGCTCGTTTCCCCGCACCGCGGAGGGATTATTCGGTGTTTTCCGCGAAAAGGCGGCCAGCAAAGCCAGAAAAAAAGATGAGTGTGGAGGCGTACGGGCCGAGCTCGCAGACGCTCACCTTCCTGGACACGGAGGAAGCGGATCTGCTCGGGGCCGACACGCAGGGCTCCGAGTTCGAGTTCACCGACTTCACGCTGCCCAGCCAGACCCAAACTCAGGGCCATACCCAGAGTCAACTCGACAACCAGGTATAAACACACAAAACACACAATCGAGCCTTTTCTCAGGCGGCCCTCAGCGCGTTTGAGTCCAAATATGGCGAGCTAGCAGGCGTTAGCGTTAGCAACGAGAGAGCAGGCCGCCCGAGAGAGAGAGAAAGAGAGAGAGAGAGTTGTCAGAGAGACTTTTGTGAACTACAACAGTGTACAAACACAAACTTAATATGCTAATTAATTAAACTATATATAATAGCTCCTCTGTTGCTATCCCTGGTGAACATCGTTACGTCAAATACCTTGTTTTGGTTGCTTAGCTTTAGATCTCAGGTGTATTTGCGTTCTTTCAGAGGGACTTTTGTGTACTCTACGTTGGTGTTAATAATAAACTAATTTTCTTGTAATATTAAACAGCATGTTATAACAGCTTGTTCTCAGAGATGTGGTTTTATTACAGATAGCTTGTGTTGGCTGCAGCTGACAGGTGTGTTTTTGTTTACTGTATTAATGTTATAATAATGTGATGCAGTGGTGTGTGAGATTAACTGTTTTGGTGTTATAATAACATGCATCTGATTTGATTTTTTTTTTTTTACACGTGTTATATTGTGTATGTCACAGGTTACTTGTGTTTCAGAAGGACTTTATTGAACTGCATCTGTTTTTAAGAGCATATTTAATTAGATGGGTTTAGTTTGTGTGGTAATTATAACTTGCAGGTGTGTTTAAATGGTAATTATTTTATTTAATTGTTGTTATGTTTGCTTTAATAATAAGGTGTGTTTTATCTGGATGCTGTGCATCAGCTGCAGCTTCCAAACGTGTGTTTTCAGACTTGTTAAGTATATGCTGCGGTTGTTTTTAGTGAATCAGGTGTGCATTTATACTTGATTTAACTGCGTTTCTGTTGGTGTAAGTTGCAGATGTGTGTGTTTTGAGGGTTAGATGTGCACCGGATTGAATCTCCTGTCTTCACGCTTGGATGATTTGAGATTTGCTTGTAGAAAACGGTGGTGGTGTTGAGGTGACATGTTTTGTGTTTAGGTGAATGGACCTGATGGTGTTCTGCCCAACGGAGACGATGCAGTGGTGAAGACCAGCCAGCTTCTGGCCGAGCTGAACTTTGAGGAGGACGAGGAAGATACTTACTACACTAAAGATCTTCCGGTGCACGCCTGCAGGTACGGATGACACACCTGCCCTGATCTCTCACGCTGTAATCACGTGTCTGTAGCTGTGAGAGAAATACAATAATGCACGATGGTCACACTGTGCTGAATCAGTACTCTTTGTGTAATGACACTGTGCTGAATAAATGTCAGTTGTCCCAGGCAACTTATTTACGTAAAAGTTGGTGCATGACCCCTCTGATTGTATGCTTGATGTACGTTTTTTGTGTTTGAAGGTAGTTCTTTATTAAGTTTTAGAAGTTTATATTTTCAGACCTGACATTGTCATTATTTTCACCAAACCTTCACAGTTTTAATTATTATTTTTTTTTTATATATTTAGTCATAATTTGAATGTACATACACTAGTATATATAAGATTTTAATTTTAAAGAAATTAATATTTTTATGCTGTGAGGATGCATTAAATTGATCAGAAGTGACGGTACATACTTTTTTTCAAATATTTGGATATATATTTGGATTTCAAATATTACGTTTGAATATATCTGACTATAATCAAATATCAAATATTTTGAACTTTGTTCATCAAAGATTCCTAAAAAGTTACGTATCATGGTTTCCTCTAAAATATGAAGCAGCACAACATTTTCAACATTGATAATAATCAGCAATAATTTCTTGAGAAGCAAAACGGCATATTAGAATGATTTCTGAAGATCATGTGACACTGAAGACTGGAGTAATGATGCTGAACAACACAGGAATAAATTATATTTTAAAATGTATTTAAATAATTGTTTGAAATTAATTGTAATTATATTTCACTGTTACTACATTTACTGTATTTGTATTTAATAAATGCATCCTTGATTAGCAGAAAAGACTAGGAGACAGTAATAAATCATACTGACTCTAAATTTTGAATGGCATTGTATGTAAGTATTATCATTTTGTGAGGTATTTGTTTCGTATGTTTGCAGCTACTGTGGCATCCACGATCCAGCATGTGTGGTCTATTGCAACACCAGCAAGAAATGGTTCTGCAACGGCCGCGGTAACACCTCTGGCAGGTGAGTCCACCAGTCCATTCATTCTGTTAACCAAAGCATTGTTAAAACTTAAAACGATTGTTCTCGTCACGTTTGTTTTCTCAGTCATATTGTGAACCACTTGGTGAGGGCCAAATGTAAGGAGGTGACGCTGCACAAGGACGGACCGCTGGGAGAGACGGTTCTGGAGTGCTATAACTGCGGCTGCCGTAATGTCTTCCTGCTCGGCTTCATCCCGGCTAAAGCCGACTCTGTTGTGGTGCTTCTGTGCAGGTGAAACATTTGCAAAGCATTTCGTTCTGACTCACAAACTCGAATTCAGTGATTCTGGGAAAAAGTTTAGTTTTGATTAGGTTGACCCAAATCTAATTTGATGTCTTATAGGCATCAGTAAATAAAGTGAGATTTAGGCACTGGTTTTAGTAACCACAAAAAAAAAAAAAAAAAATCATGCTGGATTTCCTCTTTAATGTTTGAGTATGACACAATCTGTGTTCGATTTAAGATTAAGGCTTTTAAACTGTTAATTTGGAGCTTTTAGACTCTTTTGCATCTGTGATGGTACATGCTTACTGTAAACGTGAAATGGGAAAGTCCCATGTATTTTCCTTTTACGTAATAAAGCTGAGTGGGAGTGTAAGGAACCAGGTCTGTACTTTACGTACCTCGTGTGCTAGCATAATTGCTTTTAATGTGTTTATGATTGCATATTTATAGATAAATGCGTAAATGTTTTATGTAATTTTTATGAATATTTGATTTCCCTAAAAAAATATTTATTATTCTTATATCGTTGTAATAAATGGTTTGTATTTATAAATGCTTAAATTAAATCAATGCATGCAAACATGATTTTTTTTTCTGGAGTTGACCTCTCATGTTGACTGAATTAAAGTCATAAGTGTACAAACATATACCATATTTCAATTAACATATATTGCTCAATGCAGTCATAAAGTGTCCTTTGAAATATGAAATTAAATTGTGTGTTTGTGTATATGTAAATAGTGTGTGTATATATATATGTGTATATATATGTGTATATATTGTGTAATATATATATATATATATATATGTGTGTGTTGTGTGTGTGTGTGTGTGTGTATATATATATATATATGTATATATATATATGTGTATATATATATATATATATATATATATATATATATATATATATATATATATATATATATATATATATATATATATATATATATATATAAAATATTTTATAAACTAAATAAAATAAAGGTAGAAATAGTAACTCTGTACATCCAGGGAGAATGTGTGGCCTAATTAAATTCCATTCAAAATAAACTAAAAAAAAACTTTCATTAAAATCATTATTCTGTATATTAATCTCCTCTTATTTATAAGTAGCAAGCAACAAAAAAAAGAACTTCTTTTTTGATACAAATTCAACTCATTTCCTCCATTTTTCCAGGAGCCTGGATAATTAATTTTTTAATTTTATTTTTTTAATATATAAACCACAACAGTTTATCTTTTATTTATTCATTTTTTTAATCTGGTGCTGGTTTTATCAGAAGCTGTCAAGCATTGCTTATCAAGCGTGTGCACTGCGTCCGTCTCATGGGTGTGTGTGTGTTTGTGTGTTTAGGCAGCCGTGTGCCAGTCAGAGCAGTCTGAAGGACATTAACTGGGACAGCTCTCAGTGGCAGCCCCTCATCCAGGACCGCTGCTTCCTGTCCTGGCTGGTGAAGATCCCGTCCGAGCAGGAGCAGCTGAGGGCCCGTCAGATCACGGCACAGCAGATCAATAAACTCGAGGAGCTCTGGAAGGTGCCGTGATTTACTGCTTTCTGATGAATACGAGCTCCGTTTTGAGCATCTGAGCATACGTTCTGTCATGTCTGCAGGAAAACCCGACAGCGACACTGGAAGATTTGGAGAAACCTGGAGTGGATGAGGAACCTCAGCACGTTCTGCTGCGATACGAAGATGCCTATCAGTACCAGAACATCTTTGGGCCGCTGGTCAAACTAGAGGCTGACTATGACAAGAAACTCAAAGAGTCCCAAGTATGAGAACCTTTCTGCTCTTCAGTTATTCCTGTGGTTAAACTAGTGATGACTATTATTATTTTTTGGTTAACTTTCTGCTTGAAATATGGAGTGCAACAAGGGCTGTTAAATTTTTCAAAAGTGAAAGAACTTTTCCCATTCATTTTCTTCATTGGTAATAAAATCAAATAAATAGTTCAGCCATGAACCAGACCAACCAGCTCTGAAATAAATCTCTGCATTACAACATTTGGTTCAAACCAACTACAATCAGATGCATCTGGCGTAACGTCTGTTATGAGGATATGAGCTACTGTGAAATCCACAATAGTACTGCAATATTAAACTCCAAGTATAAGATATGATGCATTGGAGGCTTATTACGAACTATTCAAGTACTTACAAAGGTATAAATAGAAACTGATTCAATTATTCGCAGTGCTTCATGGGATTGAGTAGTCACTGTTAGGCTAAGGTAACAGCCGTGATTGTGATTGGAGGATTTTTGTTAAGGATCATGTATTTGTCATTTAAATATGATTTCATAAAAATTAAGCTAAAATCACACTGACTTATAACTAGTACAGAATGGATGGGATTTTAATTTCTGAACACGACGGTTGCACTTTTATTTTGCAAGCAAAAAGTGATTTTAGCATATTGTGATTGCCATTTGAACTGTGATATCGTTTTCCTATGAGATGAAATTTCATATTTATGTATCTAAAGGTATATCTAAAAATTATATTGTTATTCCTGTTTTATTTCAATTAATTGTTCAGCCCCATTTCTTTATTTTATTTTTAAATTCTGTTTAATTAATCTAGTAAGATGGATATTCAGATCTGTTTTCTATTACATGAGTTTCTTTTCTCTTAGAAAGGTTTTTTATAAATAAGTGCAAAGTCCAAATACAGAATTGGATTTAATGTCTCAGACTGCGATTTTTAAAACATTTGATATTTACTCTGCTTGCTTATGTCCTGTCTTTTTAATTCAGACTCAAGACAATATAACAGTGAGGTGGGATTTGGGACTGAATAAAAAGCGGATAGCTTATTTCACTCTGCCCAAGACGGATTCAGGTGGTAATAATTACTTTCAACATCTTCTGTGTCTACCAGTGGTTCACATCCATCCCATCCCTAACACCGTGTCCCATGCATCCCTCATCGATGTGTGCACGGACCTGAGTGTGCGCGCGCACGTGTGTGTGTGTGTGTGTGCATGTGTGTTTGTGGTGCTTTACTGTGAATGTGATGGATATATAGCTCTATTATTGTTATTAGAGTATAAATCCACATAATGTGTTCTCTCTGACTGTGTTTTCTCTGTGTGGGGGATGTTTATCAGACATGCGACTGATGCAAGGAGACGAGATCTGTCTGCGGTATAAGGGAGACATGGCTCCGCTGTGGAAAGGGATCGGACACGTCATCAAAGTCCCGGACAGTATCCTTTCAGCAAAGATCAAACTCGCTGTCGTCACACAATGACTGCTATTATTTCTCTTGATAATGTGCTTAGGCATGCATTGCTTATACTTAGGATTAATGACTTGACAAGCAACCACCCAGAACATCCTAGCAACTGCATAGCAACATAATTGCAACCTCTGCAGAGCTAAACTCAGACAACACACTTGCATCGTGACCATGAGTTTTGTAGGCACTGTTTATATCAGCAGAAAGTCAGCGGGTTCTTACTGTGCTGTTTTGATGTACGAGTATGTAAGTGTCTTACAGGGTGCTATATTGTGTGGTTGATTCCTTAACCGAGATCCTCTCAGATTATGGAGATGAAATCGCCATCGAGCTGCGCAGCAGTGCTGGTGCTCCTGTGGAGGTGCCGCATAACTTCCAGGTGGACTTTGTCTGGAAGTCGACATCTTTTGACCGGTTAGTCCTACTATCACTTACACACTTTCACTAGTCCATTAAACTATATGTAGTCCATTAAATTATAATATATATGATTGTATTTATATTAAATTATATATAGTTTTTATTAGTTTTTAGTCATTTTAGAGTTTAAATAAAAATGAAAAATGCCTTGTCAACTAGCTAAAATAAAATAAGTTTGGTTTTTTTAGTTTTTAAAAAATATACAGTACAGGTCAAAAGTTTGGAAACATTACTATTTTTAATGTTTTTGAAAGAAGTTTCTTCTGCTCATCAAGCCTGCATTTATTTGATCAAAAATACAGAAAAAAATGTAATATTATGATATATTATTACAATTTAAAATAATTATTTTTAAATTTATTATACTTTAAATTATCATTTATTTCTGTGATGCAAAGCTGAATTTTTAGGATCATTATCACATGATCCTTTAGAAATCATTCTAATATGATGATTCATTATCAAAGTTGGAAACAGTTCTGCTGCTTAATATTTTTTCAGAACACGTGATACTTTTTTAGGATACTTTGATGAATAAAAAGTAAAAAAAAAAAAAAAAAAAAAAAAAAGCTATTTTTTAAAAATATAAATATTTTGTAATAACAATATACACTATTGGTCAGTAATTTGGGGTCAGTATTTTTTTCTTTCTTTCTTTTTTTTTAAATAAAATCAATACTTTTATTCAGCAAGGATGTGTTAAATTGATAAAAAGTGATAGTAAAGAAAATATATTATTAGAATATATATTATTAGATTTATTTTGAATAAATGCAGATCTTTTTAACCTTTTATTCATCAAATATATTAGACAGCAGAACTGTTTCCAACACTCATAATAAATCAGAATATTAGAATGATTTCTAAATGATCATGTGATAGACTGGATGTTACATGTGACATTGAAGGCTGGAGTAATGATGCTGGAAATTCAGCTTTGCATCACAGGAATAATTTTTTTTTTTTAAGTATATTCAAATAGAAAACTATTATTTTAAGTTGTAATAATATTTCACAATATTACTGTTTTTTCTGCATTTTTGATCAAATAAATGCAGGCTTGATGAGCAGAAGAAACTTCTTTCAAAAACATTAAAAATAGTAATGTTTCCAAACTTTTGACCTGTACTGTATATTATGTATGTTATTCACCACGAAAATCAAGGTAAACCAAATAAAAAAGAGAAACGCTGAAGCTAGCTGAAATAAATTTATCATGCATTTTGTGTCTGTTAACATTTATTTCATGTAATAGAAATGTTTTTATTTTTGTTAGTTTTAGTTTAGTTGATCTAGATAAAGTGCATGGTTAATTGCATAATTACAATCATTGGAGACTAGCGCTTTCTTAGTTTAAAACGATTTTACAAGATCATCATTGATTGCATAATTGCATAACAAACCACTTAAATTTCACTCTGTTTTTTCACATTAAGTTATCAAATGATTTCACAAGGTACATATTTAATGCTTGAGTCTCTCAGACTCCTCCTGTGATACTTTTATTGGTCTTTTGCGTCTTTTTCAAAGCTTGAAAGCTCCAGTCCTGATTATTTGTAATTGTATAGAAAAACACCTTTGTGTTGCATTTGTAATTTCCAGATGAACTATTATGTGAACTAGTCTAATAATCTGTGAACCTGGTGGACACAAAGTTCAACTTTTTCTTTGTATGATGTAGCATGCAGAGCGCCCTGAAGACGTTTGCTGTGGACGAGACCTCTGTGTCCGGATATATCTATCACAAGCTGCTGGGTCACGAGGTGGAGGACGTTATCATCAAATGCCAGCTGCCCAAACGCTTCACTGCGCAGGGCCTGCCAGACCTCAACCACTCGCAGGTAGAGAGCTGTCTAAACCCCCTTCCTCTGATTCAGCCCTTCCTCTTCAGGCTTCTGAGACTCAAGCTGTTTTGGAACAATGTAGGTTTATGCTGTGAAGACGGTGCTGCAGCGACCCCTGAGTCTGATCCAGGGGCCTCCAGGAACCGGAAAGACTGTCACCTCTGCCACCATCGTCTACCATCTGGCCAGACAGGGCAACGGGTGAGACACGTTCCCTCATGACAGCGTTACCACTTCCATTTCCAGTGCATTTTACAATTTCAACATGAAATAAAAGTAGTTAATTTATTTACTTTGCTACTAAATTGAAGATTTCATATCGTATATCGTTTTAAAATCTCTGTAATGTTAGGGTCCTATGATTTCCACAATGAAGGAAACACAGACAGAATCGCATAATCCGGTCATAAACATGGAATTAACAGTATAACACAGAATATCAAGGAATCTGGCAAATTTTAAATTAATCAATCAGAAGTAGAGCTGTACACTTAACTTCTGATTTTGACTAGTGTCTGTGAATATTACAACAGAAAAAGACTACGATTTAAAAAAATTAGGTTGAAAAAATTGTGACATTAAAATAACCTATATTATAAAATTAATACTCTATTTTTTAATGATTATAAGAGTTTTTTAATTTAAACCATAAACCTCCTAGTGCTGTTAGTTTGATTTGATTTTATAAGATTAATTCAATTAATGTTTTGTGCCTTTGTGTGACTATCAGTGGTTTTGATAAGTCTGCATTAAATCATAAATAAAAACAGACACACTTTTTTTTTATTATTGTACAAATTTTATTTGTAAAAAAAAAAAAAAAACTTTTTGGAAAATTTTTTTTTGAGGAAAACAAATTTCGTAACTAATTTCATAAGGACCTTAAAATCACATTTTTATTGAAAATGTAATAAATTGCTGTTAAATTGTATACATTATGATTTCAATAGTTACACATGCTTTTTGATTTGCAACATTGAATTTTACCATTAAAACGGATCCAAAATTAATTTAAGGAAAAAAAACTGAATCTAGGAGGATGTAAAGAGAAAAATGTATTTGGGAGAAATATGGCCCTATAATAATAACTAAGTTTTTGTTTTGTGTGTTTCATGGTTTAGTCCGGTGCTGGTTTGTGCTCCGAGTAACATCGCAGTGGACCAGCTGACAGAGAAGATCCATCAGACGGGGCTGAAGGTGGTTCGTCTGTGCGCTAAGAGTCGTGAGGCCATCGATTCCCCCGTGTCTTTCCTGGCTCTGCACAATCAGATCCGCAACATGGACAGGTGCACACATTTCTGTTCTTGATGCTCACTGTTTGATCCTTTGTGTTAAGAATGGTGTGCAGAGGTTGGCATCCCTGTTATTGTCACTCAGATTTACGGTTGAGATTTTTTTCTTCGAATTTGAATGCTTTGCAGCGTGGCAGAGATCTTACGAGGACTGATGTGTGTCTGTCTGTTTTGCAGCATGCCAGAGTTGCAGAAACTGCAGCAGCTGAAGGACGAAACTGGCGAGCTGTCGTCTTCTGACGAGAAACGTTACCGAGCTCTCAAACGAACCGCTGAGAGAGAGCTGCTCATGGTACCTGTCTGACTTCACCAAATGCTGGAATTACACAGCAATGTCAAGCTTTTCTAGTGCATTTTCAGTGTGTTTATTTATATAAACGCTTCAGGCGGTGGAGTGCAATAATGCTTAAGCTGTTGTCTTTGGCAAAGGAAATGGGGGATGTTTTTGTGTGGTGCGTTTTTCCCCTGCAATTAGCACACGCACACACAATGTTCTATTAAAAAAAACTAAAAAATTTTCTTTCTTTGTACGAGTGATTCATCAGCCCATCCGTTAACAGAGGCCTGCAAACATCTTGTTCTCTCTCTCTGTTTCTCAGAATGCAGATGTGATCTGCTGCACATGTGTGGGTGCGGGTGACCCTCGCCTGGCTAAGATGCAGTTCCGCTCCATCCTCATCGATGAGAGCACACAGGCCACGGAGCCCGAGTGCATGGTGCCAGTGGTGCTCGGGGCCAAACAGGTATGTGACAGGCACATTTTCACACTGTGTATGTTAGCACACAGACTTTTCTGGAATATTTTCTGGAATACATGTCACACTGGGTCAAAATTGCATTGTTGAGAAAAAAAAGTTGAATTAGTGTATAAGTCGTATTTATTTATACCTTCAGAATTAATGTAAATTACTGATAATAAAACGTGTATTAGTTCCACTAACTCCACCTAAATGCATACACGCTTGATAAATGCATTGTTATTATTAGGGATGACAGTTTAACGCATTAACTTTAATTAGTTATGAAAAAAATAACGCAATTAAAATATTTTATCGCTGTTAATGCACTGACCCCGCCCCCAGTCCTGTAGGTCATCTTACATTTCATACAGGTGATTGTTGACAAATGTGACCCTGGAGCACAAAAGCAGTCTTAAGTCTCTGGGGTATATTTGTAGCAATAGCCAAAAATACATTGTATGGGTCAAAATTACTGATTTTTCTTTTATGACAAAAATCATTAGGATATTAAATAAAGATTGCGTTCCATGAAGATATTTAGTAAATTTCCTACCATTAATATATTAAAACATAATTTCTGATTAGTATATGCATTGGTAAGAACTTCATTTGAACAACTTTAAAAGCATTTTCTCAATATTTAGATTTTTTTGCACCCTCAGATTCCAGATTTTCAAATAGTTGTATTTCAGCCAAATATTGTTTTATTATAGCAAATTAAATAAGCTTATTTATTCAGCTTTCAGATTATTTATAAATCTCAATTTTGAAAAATTGACACTTATTACTGGTTTTGTGGTCCAGGGTCACAAATATGATGCAAGGCAACAACTCCATAAATGCAGTTATGCCCTAAAATTCAAGATATTGGGGGAAAAATGCTTCTGTATGAGTTTCTGTCTCATGTTCATGTCACATGATAAACGATATCACATGAGTGCTGTTTTTGTCCCGAATATGAGTTCAAATATTGACAATTTAAAAAAAACTAATAATAATGACAAAAACAAACAACAAAATTACTAAAATTTTTACTACAATTAAAATGAAAGAAAAAAAAGTTGAATATAAAAAATAAAACAAAAAAAACTATAATATCTCTATAAATAACATTGCTTTTAATTGTATACAAAACAAGAGTGAATATAAATGTAAGTATAAAATAGACTTAAATTGTAGTGGTGTTCCTTATAAATAACATTTACTATAAACACCAGGCCTAAAGGAATTTGAAGCGGAACCGAATTGCCAGCTTATAGGAAATGTTTATGAATAAACTTTCCTAACAAGCACAAACTGGATTAAAGTTGAAAGTGAGGAGATAAAAGCTGCAAACATTTTTTACTCACCCTTGTGTTGACTTACATTTATGACCAGTATTTTCTACATTCGAAAAACAAAGATCATTAATGACTTGCAAACAAGTAAAAATATATCTAAACTACAGTGTTTCTCTACTTTGCCACATTAAAGGAATATTGACTTCATTATAAATATATACAGCAATTTTTAGATGTTAAAAAAGTGACACTCTGGAAAAAGATGCTACTTCAAATTTTGTATACACTCTTCTATGTAATTGTAAATTTTCTGTTTAGTAACTGTGCTGTGGTCTCTGTTTGACAGCTGATTCTGGTGGGTGACCACTGTCAGCTGGGTCCTGTGGTCATGTGCAAGAAGGCGGCTAAAGCAGGTCTGTCTCAGTCTCTGTTTGAGAGGCTGGTGGTCCTGGGCATCAGACCCATCCGTCTGCAGGTGCAGTACCGCATGCACCCGGCCCTCAGCGCCTTCCCGTCAAACATCTTCTACGAGGGCTCTCTGCAAAACGGGGTCACCGCCAGTATGTCATCTCAAGTGTATTTTTTTGAATACAGTTCTATGCAGTTGATATTGCGTTACGTTCAGTATAGATAGTTTTGTTTAGTTACATTTAGACAAAATTTTTGTGTAGCCACATGATGTTCATGATGATGATGTTCTGTTCTGTTCTCCAGCCGATCGCATCAAGAAAGGCTTTGACTTCCAGTGGCCTCAGCCCGATAAGCCCATGTTTTTCTATGTAACTCAAGGCCAGGAGGAGATCGCAAGCTCTGGCACCTCCTATCTCAACAGGTACATTTCAACATCATATCCCACTCTTAACACAAATATGTGATGCATATTGTACACGGAATACTTTCTCAAAACAGCAAGACTCAATCTGATAGGTTGGCTTCATACTGTTTCTGGGAGTCAGGGCCAGAGTAGTTAAAAAAAAATATCCTGTATATATCAATGGTTATAAAGGATTTTAGATGTATGCCTCTATACATCACATAAAATGACCTGTTAATACCAAAATTCAGATTTTTTTTTTTCATTCCTAAAAAGTAATTTTCAATCACAGTAAAGAACACCATCACATTACAGTAATTCTGCCTGAAATCAGAGACGCTCCTGACTGAAATTAAAGACGAACGTTAAAATCTCTTAATAGAACAAAACCAAAACCATTGAAAATGCTCCTATTATGGATTTTTGAAAATGACCTTTCATGCAGTGTGTAACACAGCTCTAAGTGAATGAAAACATCCTGCTAAGTTTGATAATGTATAAAGTTATTGTCTCTCAAAAGAAAGAGTTGACACTGAAACATATATAAGTGAATTTATGCCGTCAGTCAAAAGTCTGGTTATGTGAGACTACTGGAATAACAGAAACCTTTGAAAATTCATAAGCTTATTCATAAATGCTTCTTACTAGCATTAGATGAAGCTCATTCAAAGGGCCGGTCTGATAAAATCATCTCTCTGTGTTCAGGACTGAGGCGTCTAATGTGGAGAAGATCACCACCCGTCTGCTGAAGGCCGGAGCCAAACCCGACCAGATCGGCATCATTACGCCCTACGAGGGCCAGCGCTCTTACCTGGTGCAGTACATGCAGTTCAGCGGCTCCCTGCACACCAAACTATACCAGGTACAGAGTCCAGACAGCACTTACAGACTGATTTCAGCTGTTCTGTTGAATTAGTGTACTCTAGACACTCACTGTGGCAATTTAGGGTGTCAAGAAAAGCGCATTTTGGTGTAAGATTGTTATTGCTGTTGTACTGGAAGTTTTTAATGGCTGTTTGACATCCAGTATCACACAGCAGCGTGTCGGTGATGTATCGATGTCTCTGTGTGTCTACAGGAGGTGGAGATCGCCAGCGTGGATGCGTTCCAGGGCAGAGAGAAGGACTTCATCATCCTGTCTTGTGTCAGAGCTAACGAGCACCAGGGCATCGGCTTCCTGAACGACCCACGACGTCTCAATGTGGCGCTAACCAGAGCCAGGTAACAATAGCAGACTTAGACTAAGGTGTGGTAATTTATTACACCTTATTTTACAGTCAGTATCATTCAGGTGTCTATATGCACGGCAGAGATGCATTTAAACTAACATGTTTAACACGGACAAAACTGCAGATTCCAGTCATAAAAATGGAATTTACTTTATAAAACAATGTCACAGAATATGGCAAATTTTGGCAGAATAAATCAAAAATAGGGCTATAAACTTGATCTGTTTTTGCGTGTCTTAGTTTAATCTACTACTCACACTGAAGCACACATGATGCTTGTGATGTTTTCAGTGTCTGTCATCTCAATATATGAGGACATAAACACACAAACTCCTCCAGAGCTGCTCTGAGAGTCACTTCACCAGCATTACACCATTTCATTTGAGAAAAACTATGGTCAGAAACACACACAAGCTCAAAGGTCTTCACCACAACCCACCAAAATAAAAGTTTGGTTTTATTTGAAGAAATCATGACAATTACATTTCTTATGTTTTGTTATATATTACATTAATTATGTTTTGTAGGGTATGTTTGCTTCTTTAAGTATTAATAAAGAATAATGGATTCCATTAAATATTTATTAAAAATCACAAATTTTTATTCATTTTTTAATGTAAACGGTAAATCTTTTTTGTGCAGCACTTTGTTTGTCAACAAATAAAAGGACATTTTCATTTTATTTGAATTTTAGAAAAAGGAATTAAATCATTTAAATTAAATTTGATTGTTTCTGATGATAAATTTGCTTTTAATTCTAAAACATAAAACCCAGAAAAAGTCAAAGAGACAACAGAATTACTAGAAGACACATTTCATAGGGCAATATTATTGATAAAAGTAATAAATTGTAACATTTTTATGAATTCAATTTATTAGACATGCTTTTTGGTCATTAAAATGGAATACAGAAACATTTAAATGCAAAACAGAATTGGGGGGGGGTGTAGTTTTGCAAAACATTATGTATATACAATATATATTTTATGTATTTTTGCACAAAAAAAAATCTGATTTACAGTATGTTTTCCTTCAGGTAAAATATGTGAATAAATAACAAATGTAGGTGGATGGATCTAGTCATGTGCTCCAATGTGTGTGTGTGTGTGTGTGTGTGTGTGTGTGTGCGCGCAGATATGGCGTGATCATTGTGGGCAACCCTAAGGCTCTGTCCAAGCAGCCTCTGTGGAACCACCTGCTCAACTACTACAAGGAGCAGAAGGTTCTGGTGGAAGGACCGCTGAACAACCTGAGAGAGAGCCTCATGCAGTTCAGCAAACCACGCAAGCTGGTCAACACCATCAACCCTGTGAGTAACACACAAATCATGGTTACTTCTGGTTCAGAAATAGTCTTTTTGTGCATGCAAAGCTGGTTAATTACACTTGCATTTATTACATCATGCATTATTAGTGCTTGTATGCACCTGTAACATTACATTCACCTTCAAGGTAACAAAGAAGTTTCAGATAAGGGGGAAAAACACATGTAAATAACAAAATACTAATACTAATAATGGATGTTGTGTTTCAGGGAGCCCGTTTCATGAGTACCGCCATGTACGACGCACGAGAGGCCATGATTCCTGGATCTGTGTATGATCGCAGCAGCACCGGTGAGAAAGCAATACCACTTCTCACATCTCAATACAGTGCAGTTGCAGTGGATTTGTTCTAATTTAGTTTCTTATTTACAAATAAAATTCTTATTTGGTGTTTTTCTTGTTGATCAACATGATCAAACTCATTTAATTGGTTAGTCTAAGCATCAACCAAGGAATCCAGTGTTGTTCTGTTGATGTTAACTAAAACTGAAACCATAAAAAAGTCACTTGAAGTAAAAAAAAAAAAAAAAAAAAAAAAAAAAAAAATTAATTGAAATAAAATATGAAAAAGAAAATTGAAAAAATAAAAATAAAAATTTGAAACCAAAAAATATAAAAATACAAATTATATAACTATTTATTTTATGTAAAAAAAAATCGTAAATATAAAAAATTAAAATATCATCTAATTCAAAATATGAACAAAAATCGTAATAGTATATCAGTGATAATAAAATAACACTTGTTTAATGAGGAGAAATGCTCATTTTTTGGAAAAATGTGTAATTTGTCACAAATAAAATTTTTATTCGGTATTTTTCTTGTTAATCAACATGTTCAAACTAATTTAATTGGTTAGTTTATGGATCATCCAAAAGAATCCAGTGTTATTCTGTTAATGTTAACTAAAACTAAAACCATAAAGTCATAAAACATAAACCAAAAAGAAAAAAAAGTAATTGAAATAAAATACGAAAAAGTGAACTTATTTTAAACTTAATATTTAAAACTAAATAAACTAAAACTAATAAATAAAACAAAACAAACTTTAAAACAAAAATGAATAAAAGGTAACTATATTTTATATAAAAATGTTAACGTAAATATGAAAAATAAAAATATCTAATTTGAAATATGAACAAAAATTGTAATAGTATATCAGTGATAATAAAATAACACTGTTGTTTAATGATAAGCTGCTTTTGAAATGCTTATTTGTGGAAAAATATACATGTAATGTGTCACTGCTTGTCTGTCTGTACAGGGCGTCCATCTAATATGTACTTCCAGACCCATGACCAGGTCGGCATGATCGGGACTGGGCCGAACCCAATGGGCTCCATGAACATCCCCATCCCATTCAATCTGGTCATGCCTCCCATGCCTCCGCCTGGGTACCTGGGCCAGGTGAACGGACCTGCTGCCGGTGAGAACAAGAAACCTTGACTAGCATTACTTTTTGTTGCAGTATTTTTTTTTTAATGACATCAGCTACTAGGGCTGGGCGATATGTGTAAAAATTCATATTTTTGTATTTTTTGGCCGATTTGTGACATGCGATGTATATATCTCAGTATTTAAATTTTTGTATCTGGATTTTATTTTTATTTTTATCTGTATTTAATATATATATTTTACATATCACTCAATGTTGTCCAACGAAACAGTAAGTGAATGTAACAATGTAGGCCTATATATCACGTGCAAAAAAGGGTCAAAATCACATTTTATTCTAACATTGTAACATTACAATGTAAAAACAAAAGAGCAAAAGCAGAGACTTGTATCAGGCTATTTTGATTACTTTACAGTTAGTGCTGTCATAAAAATAAATTTACTTGTAGGTTTAAAATTCTACATTTATCACATTGTCCAACTACAAATATTTCAGCCAGAATTATTGCGCTCCTGTTTCATTGTGCTCTGTCTGTTTGGTGCACGGCGGCGTTCGTTCACTGAATGCGCTCTTATCAAACTACTGTATATCAATATAAACTGTATTGCCTCATACAGTATTGCTTATAAAGAATATATTGATATATCGTAATACCTCGATATACCACCCAGCCCTATTAACTATTTTTAAAGAGATATAGAATGAAGCTATGGATCCAGTGACAAAAGGTGAATCAGGAATACAATATTAATCGGTTCTCTGTCTGTTTACAGGTCGTGGTGCTCCTAAAGGTAAGACCGGGGGTCGTGGAGGTCGTCAGAGGAACCGTGGCACTGGTAATCACGGCAGTGGGCAGGCCAACATGCCGAACAGCCAGGCCAGTCAGGACCTGGTGTCCCAGCCCTTCTCTCAGGGTCCACTGACCCAGGGCTACATCACCATGAGCCAGCCGTCACAGATGAGCCAGCCTGGACTGTCCCAGCCGGAGCTCTCACAGGTGCACATGCTCACATTTATACGAGAGATAAGCCTGTGTTAAAGTGTTTTGTAAATTCTGTAGTTTTACATATTGTTTTTGTCTTGTGCGTGAAACAGGATAGCTACCTGGGTGATGAGTTCAAGTCCCAGATGGACGTGGCGCTTTCCCAGGATTCCACCTACCAGGGCGAACGGGCATATCAACACGGAGGAGTGACTGGACTCTCACAGTACTAGAGTGTAAGACAACACACACACGCATCTTAAAAGACCAAGCATTCACTACTGAGTCAGATATGCATTTTTAAAGGTATTAATACTTTTAATCCGTAAGGGCGCATTAAATTAATCAAAAATGGCACTAAAGACTGTTCTTTTAAACTTTCTATTCATCTGTGAATCCTGAAAAATAAAATGTATATCAGCTTCCACAAAAATATTGTGCAGCACAACTGTTTTCAACATTGATAATAATCAGAAATGTTTCTTGAGCAGCAAACTCATCATATTAGAATGATTTCTGAAGATCATGTGACACTGAAGACTGGAGTAATGATTCTGAAAATACAGCTGCGCATCACAGAAATAAATTATATTTTACAATATATTCAAATTGAAAAGTTATTTTAAATTGTTTAAATAATATTTCATGATATTACTGTTTTTACTGATTTTGATTTTATTTTTTTTTTTTTATCAAATGAATGCAGTCCTGGTGAGCAGAAGGGACTTCTTTCAGACATTAAAAAAACTTAATTTAATTAATTTACTCATCTTTTTAGTGTAATTGATGCCTATAGAGCCGACAGTTTTATCTGTGCTGTTTCTTTCTTTCTTCTTTTTTATGTATACACACACAAATCACTAAAACTAGCACATAAAAATTTTAAAATAATAAACAGGCATCAAAATATAATACAAAAAATAAAATTATTATAAATTCTATTAAATTAATAAGAAATTAAAACAATAATAAAAATCAAAGAAAGCAATGAAGTTTTTAAAACGATCTAAAATTTAATTAAAAATAAAATGAAAGCATAAATTAATAAGAAATTAAAACAATTATAAACATGAAAGAAAAGCACAACAAAATTTCTAAAACTAACTAAAATAAAAAAAAAAGTATATAAATTAAAATCTTTGCCCTTTTCTCCATGGATTTTTTATTTTTTTTGTTCATTTTAAAAACAGTAGGTAATTATGTTTACAGTAACATCTTGGTGTTTTTATTTTAATTCATTTTGCTGTTTGCTCTCTCTGTTTATGAATGGAAAACACCTCATGTGTGTAAGTTCCCACATTTCTCCATCTGTGTCCGCAGGTTGTTGGAACAGGAGCTAGGCCTGTGCTGAGCTTAGTTCATCAGCATTTTAAATATGGGTAAATATAAAAAAAGAACAAACATGGATGCCCGTTTACCACTGTTACAACTGAAGCACCATGGTGTGAGAGCAACAGGAGAGAATCAAACCAATCACAGGAGGGAGTAAAGCTGGACAGGACGAAAGAGAACGTGTGAGTGGCGGACTACATCCACCATTCGTTGAGGACGGGGAGGAGAGGGGAGACGCAGTGTTAGGAGGAGACCAAACACGAGATCTTCGATCTGCAACTCCGCAACGTGGAGGAGGCTCCTGGAGCGCAGGGGCCCTTCCCGGCCTCCTCTCTCTCTCGCCTGGCTGCCGACGTCAGCCTCAGGCCTTGCCCTGCCAACAGAGACGGAGCCAAGATGAAGTTCTCTTAAAACTACCTGCAAAAACCACGCTTGCTCTGTCGTCTCCACGAGCTGAGAGAGGGGGTGACGTATTTAAAGTAATTATAAACGCTTTTCAAGCAGCTGATTTTCGGGAAAGTAGAGTTCCCCTCAAAGTTGACATCTGACATTCAGGTTCTACCACCGCACATCTTTGAGAGAACGGACGCCTGCGGCAAGAGTCTTCGCGTTTTGTTTTCGGAGCGCCTCTTGTCTCCAACCCGAGGTGCTAGGACACTCTGAAGGACGATTCAACTTTGAGGAACGTTTTCCGCCTGAGGGTAGAGGTGCCGCGTCGAACGGAGGGCCAGTCACATCTCATCCGCTCTCCGCTAGGTGATTTGGGCTAGAAATGGCTTTGGGATGTTTAAAATTTCCTTTTAAGTGTTCTGTCCTTTGCCGAGGGATCTATCCGGTCTTATTTTCCTTTTTGTTTTAAAACGTTTTTTGTCTAACTAGAATAAAAGCAGTGAATTAGAACCGTTAGATTTTAGCTTGCTTGATTTAGATGTGGCTTCAAAACCGATCCAAACCACCCGGATCTGTGGGTCAGGAGCGTCCAAATCAGGTCAAACTCGTTCATCTGGGTCTGTTCGATTTGATGTGTCAATCAAAGCAAACTCCTCCCACTGTCCAATCAGGTGAAATGCGATCATCTGAGACAAAGTAACCCCCTCCCACTGCTATTCTGTCCAATCAGGTGAAACTTGCTCGTCTGAAGCTGTTCGATTTGATGTGAGACAAATGTGTCAATCACAGTAAGCCCCTCCCATTGCTATTCTGTCCAATCAGGGCGCAGTAATATTATCGTTGCGCCCGAATTGCTTTAGTTGCGCCTCAGAGAAAGCGGAAGGAGATCGCCGCACCCATGTGAAGCACAGACAGGTGAGATTCTCGCTGTTTTTGTGTCTGACCGTAAGAGGCTCGTCTTGCGCTCTTGCGTTGTTATGATGATGACGATGTCAGTGAGAGCGGGCGGTTTTACGCCGCCGACAGGTGTGTGTGTGTTCGTGTGTTTCCAGAATGCCCTCCTTCATTATTATTTGTGCTGTGATAGATTATAGTTTTGCTTTTTTGCCCGCATTCTAGTTGCTTTTCCCTCTCTTCTTAGTAGCTCACAGTTTTATTTGTACGCGATCTGACGTGAAGTTCTCGTAACCTCTCTCAGTGTGGAAATTGCTCGAGTTAATTTGGTTTCGACGGACCCATTCAGAGTTTTACGGCAGCTTTTAACATCTGTTCCGACCGATGCCAGTCGCCTCAACTTTGTACTTTTACTTTGGAGTGTTTATACCTTGCTGTTACACCACACGCGCAGCCCTTTTGACTGTTTGATATTACCCACCACTTGCATTTTATAGCATCGAGCACAGATTCGTTTTAAGGTCACATCCTTTGCTTTCTCTTTTTTTTTTCCTTTGCCCACAAGACAATCATGACTCGTTCGTAACCGAGTTTGCAGAAATGTTGATGCGACTTTTTCATGTTAACCTCTCGTTTTAGAATGAACTCCTTCTCTGAAATTCATGTATACAGTTTAGTTTTCACATTTCATACTTCAACTGTAAATATCAGTGCTCAGATTTGACGTCAGCCAGACTGTTGCCAATGACAATGAGATACTAACATCCTCAACAAGGCCAAGGCGATCCACAGCGATGCATTCTGGTTTTTATCGAGTACAAAGAGGTTCTGCTGCGAAAATTGCATCAAATTTGAATGAAATGTACAATACATTTATATGCTTTAACTTGCAATGAAGAGGAACACTGGAAAAACATCAGGATATGAAGTATAATTCAGGATTTTGTTTTGTGGAAAAAGTTTTCACCCCCACAATATGTACTTCTTGTAATGTTATGAATAAATGTTGCTTTCTTTCACCCAATGCAGTTCTCAGTTCTTCATCGTCTTGTGTATGATCTATAATGCAGCTCAGATATTGAATTTTTGTCCTTTTATTGTGTACACATTTTTGGGCTTGTAAATGGAAGCTTGTTTCTGCCACAGAATAAAAAATGTATTTAAAGTTATGATTGAAATTTGCAATTCTGAGTAGAAAAAGGTGGATTGTGAGATGTCACGGTTCATCCTGTGTCAGAAATAAGCTTCCATTGCATTTTTAACCTGTTGTATGCTAGATTACAGTAAGGGAGCACACTTCATGTGTTGACTTTTTCACAACCTGATTTCTGTGGTCTCAAGTGAAAATGACAAAAGGCTTTGCTCAGTGCAAATTGCATGTGAAAGACTGTTCAGATTTGAGACACTTGTACTAGTCTTAATAAAAAAGGGTTTGTTAAATCCTATAAATATAGTAAGAACTTGCTTTTTTCCAAAGTTACATTAATTTGTATTAATTGCAGAATCTCCCTGCTGCAGTGTGTCATCCTCTTTAGTGATAGAGCAGGTCTGATGTGGCGTGTTCATCAATCACACATAAAACCTACTGTGCTGTATGTTCATTTAGCTTTGTTCTTATAGTTCACACAAGGTCAGACTTAATTATTGGACTTTGAAAATGAATTTGACTTCACTGACAGGCTCTTAATCCATGTTACTTGCTGTTACACCTAATGAAGGGTAAAATATATATTTTAGATGTAAGCATGTGTGTGACTGTCCCTTCACTGCAAATAACCTTAATGATGTTTTTTTTCTGATATGGTTATTACCATAACACCATAGACAGTAAAAAATGTTTTTTACCTGTTTAAATTAGTTTTTTTTTAAAACACACACACATATATACGCATTCAGAAAGTATTCAGACCCCCTTCACTTTTTTTACATTTTATGATGCAGTCTGATATTACACTTATTTAAAAAATAAAAATGAATCTACACTCCGTACCTTATAATCACAAAGTGAAAACAGAGTTTTAAAAGTGTCCGTAAATTTATTAAAAAGAAAATATATATATATATCACATTTACATAAGTATTCACCCTTTGCAACATCACCTGAAATTTATCTCAGGTGCCTCTCATTTCTCTTGATCATTGCTGAGATGTTTCTACACCTTGATTGGAGTCCATTTGTGGTAAAACAAATTGATTGGACGTGATTTGAAAAGGCACACACCTCTCTTTAATAACAGGCCTCGCAGCTGACAATGCATATCAGAGCAAAAAACCAAGCCATGAGCAGGGATGTGATCTTTCCATATAAATACATATTTCCATATTTTCTGAGAGATGACCATGTGATTCACATAGATTTAAGTTTTTTTTTTTTTTTTTTAATGAGCCATTTCCACACAAAATACGAAGCAGCAAAATTGTTTTCAACATTGATAATAATCAGAAATGTTTCTTGAGTCATAAAAACTGTAATAATTTCTAAAAGATACTGAATGTGCTAAAATGTATATTTTTAATAATAAGTGATGGGGCGTGGTCAAATATCCTTCTTTTTTGTCTCTAGCTGATCGCGTGCCTGCATGAGGTCAAAGGAATCCGCCTGCAGAGCTCAGAGACAGGATTGTATCGAGGCACAGATCTGGGGAAGACTACAAAATCATTTCTGCTGCATTGAAGGCTCCCAAGAGCACATGGCTTCCATAATTCTCAAATGGAAGAAGCTCGGCACAACCAGGACTCTTCCGAGAGCAGTCGCCCAGCCAAACTGAGCAGCTGATGGAGAAGGGCGTTGTCTATACTGGTGACCAAGAAGCTGATTGTCACTCAAGTTGAGTTCCATGATCATATGTGGAGATAGGAGAAATCTACAGAAGGACAAACATCACTGCGACACTCCACTGATCTGGGCTTTATGGCAGTGTGGCCAAACTCTATCCTCTCCTCAGTGAAGACACATGAAAACACACTTGGGAAAAAACAGCACCTAAAGGACCCTCTGACCCTGAGAAACAAGATTCTCTGGTCTGATGAACCGCAATTCTAAGCATCATGTTTGAAGGAAACCAGCTCTGCTCATCTCCTGCAGAGTATCATCCCAAAAGTGTGCTTTACCTTTCAACATGACAATGACCCTAAACACACAGGACTTGTGAATGTCCCAGAGTGGCCCAGAGCCCTGACTTGAACCCTATCGAAAATCTCTGGAGAGACCCATCCAACCTGAGCAAGCTTGAGAGGATTTGCAAAGAAGAATGTCAGAAAATCCCCCATCCAGGTGTGCAAAGCTTGTTGCGTCATACCCAAAAAGATTTGAGGCTGTAATTGCTGCCAAAGGTGCTTAAACTAAGTACTGCGTAAAGGGTCTGAATACTTATGTAAATGTGATTATTTCAGTTTTTTTTAGAATAAATTTACAGACATTTCTAAAATTGTTTTCACTTTGTCATTATGAGGTATGGAGTGTAGATTGAGGGAAAAAAATATTTAAACATTTGTAGTATCATGCTGCAACAACAAAACTTAAAAAATGAAGGGGGTACGAATACTTTCTGAATGCACTGTGTATATATGTACAGAATGTAAAAGTCATGAAAAAGTGAATTGGCCATTGTGTGTTTCTAACAATGGCCACATTTTTAAATCTACATTACAATCTGAATTCATTTTTACTTTACAAGCAATGACGACATCTCTCAGCATATGTGACCAAATTGATATCGAAATCACAATATGTCCAAAAAGCATGGTAACGCTATTGTTTTACTGCACTTTGTAAGAGAGGAGGGTTTGTAGTGTCTCTTCGGGTTACATCAGCACAAATGTCTCTGTTATGATAAACGGATCTTCGCTCTCTAATCACTAGAGGGCGAGGGGCGCCGCAATGATGCTGCAGCTCCGCTTCTGTCCGCTGGACGGCGCGCGCGAGGCTCTTCAAAACCCCGCCAGCGGCAGCGCTCTATCACAGAGCGGCGGGACATCAAAGCCAAACTGGTTACAAAGTAACAGTCGCGGCGCGTCATCAAAGTCGCTGCGGGAAACATCAGAACGCGGAGCGTGACAGCCGGCGGGCTTTCCCGCGAGTCCGCGCTCTTACTGAACTACAGCGAAGACAAACGCGGGCAAAAGAGGAACTGACCCGGTCATCACATCCAGTATCTGCAGCTGCTGCTGTTGCATTCGCGGGCTGCATGCACACATATGCCATTTTCACTGTGTAGAAAGACTCCAGACTCGGATTACCGACCCCACAGACCCCACAGATCCTACAGGCTGTAAAAAGTTGCTTCAGAACAGGAACAAGAGTTTGACATCCTGTGTGTTTACAACGACATGGGGTAAGAGTCTGCTCTGTCGTAGTCTTTCATAGGAACTTCGAGACTTTAACTGAGCGAAACTGAAGCTTAACAGAGCACTTAGATGTCATTAGACTATGTGAAAACTGTTTGTATGCTTCGAAGAGAATATGTATTTATTTAGGACAGTCCTTCGTGAGGAAACTGTGGAGATCGTCGTTGTATATTTGACACGGTATGATATGCTATAATGCATGCAAGCAACATGATTGCGTACAAATTATCATTATACATGCAGTTTTTTCCAACTCGTTTTAAAAGTGACCTGCAAGAAAGCTGAAAGGTGGTTTAGCTGCATGGTGACCAGAAACACACTGCATTTTAACTTGCATTTAACATCTAGAGCTTGATGTTGAAAATCAAGTTTGTCAACTACATTTCTTTTGTATTTCTTAATTATTTTTTATTTAACAATGAATAAATGCATAAACACATTTTATGAAATAAAAATAATGAATACTCATATTTAATTATTATTTGCATAATTTATATTTAGTCATAGATGTTAAGGTTTTGCTTAATCAGATTACTTCATGATCAAGAAGACAACAGCCACAACCTTGACCTAAATATGCCCTTCATTTTCTCCATATTTTCAGTGCATATTTAAACTGTATCTGTTCGGGTGGATTAATGTTCTTATTTTTTCTTTCTCTCATTTCTAATGGCAGAAAAAGACCCTCATCTGTCCAGTAAGAATGTTTTCGTTGCATAGAGAGAGGTGAGTCATGATTTAATGTCTTTGTCAGATCCGGAGACCCTCGACTGAGGTTTTTTTTAATTTATTTTATTTTTATTTTTATTTTTTTTATAAATAAACCGATAATTGGGCCACATCTGATTAATTGATCCATTTTTACTATGATCGCTAACAACAATTTTAAAGAATCTCCTGGCAGCCCTTATTTTTAATTAGTAAATATATTAAATTAATAATTTAATAAATCTTCTTTATTTTTATAGTGCATTATATAATACAGATCGTTGCAAAGCAGCACATAGAAATGCACTTATAAAAATCACTTTGTAGAATGGAGAAAGCACCTGATGACCCATTTATTCTGCTCTTAGTGAGACACATTATGCAGGAATTATGACTGTATAGATGAAAGGAGATTTTTTTTCTCATACTGTATTAATCCCTTGTAGAAATGACATACAACATGAAAAAAAGGTCATGGGATATTGTTTATGAAACAGCCAGCATTGTGCTTTTTTTAGTTGCCATGACGACTGTACAATATATGCTCTGCGGCGTCTCAAGTGTCCATCTCAGTGTGCTGGATGCTTTATGGATGTTCATAAAGCTGTTTTGGCCTTCAGGAGGCCTGTAATGGGTTAAATCAGTAGAGTAGTGATGGTGCAGTTAATTAGTTCAGCAGCGGTCAGGTGGGATGCTGTCGGGTCAGAACACGCCTGGCCGAATTTCTGTATTCTAACTGGATTGTTCTTCAAACGATCCCTCTTTGTTTTAAAGGAAAAGTTCACCCAAAAATGAACGTTTGCGAAAATGTGCAGACCATCCAAGATGTAGATGAGTTTTTTCATCTGATTTATAGAAATGTTTGCATTGCAGTAGTGCATCACAGTGAATGGGTGCCGTCAGAATGAGAGTCCAAACAGCTGATAAAATTATCACAATAATCCACAGAACACCATTCAATAAGATAACATCATCAAAAAAAAAAATCCCAAACAAATCCAGCATTAAGATGTTTTAGCTAAAATACAAGTCCATAATCCATAATAACACTTCCTCCAGTGAAAAAAAGGGTCTGGTCTGAATCAGGAGAGAAATCTGCACAGATCAAGCACTGTTTACAACAGTCCAAAACAGCTCTAAACAAATATGTGGCTGGATTTTGATGTGAGAGACAACAGGAGATGGACTTTTTCATTGGAGGAGTAAGCTTTATTATTTTGATTATGGGTTATATTTTGGCAATGGTTTGAAGTTAAAAAGCATCTTAATGATGGATTTTGTTTTAGCTTGTGTCTTCTCCAGATGTTAACTGATGGACTGGAGTGCTGTGGATTATTGTGATGTTTTTATCAGCTGTTTGGACTCTCATTCTGACGGCACCCATTCACTGCAGAGCATCCATTGCTGAGACACTGATGCAATGCTACATTTCTACAAATCTGATGAAGAAACAAACTCACACACATATTGGATGGCCTGAGGATAAGCAAATCTTCATTTTTGAGTGAATAATTCTTTTAAATTTCAGTATATGAAGTCATATCTCCATGTTCGTTAAGCACAGGGAAAGATTATGTAGTGATTTAGTGTCAGGAAAGTATATACTACATATAGAGTAAAGATGCAGTACCAGGTTAATTTCCTAGTAATTGCCTCGTTGCATAAACAAATTTGGAAAAAGGCAATTAGAGCTGAAATGCAAATGGACAGCTTGAGGGTTCAGTGATCTCTAAGCACACACACACACACACACACACACACACACACACACACTCACACACTCCAGTGTAGAATATAACAGTGAACAGCTAATGGTCTCTTGGCTGTTAGACTTGTGTTTCGAGACAGCGCGGAGGTTACTTCTGGTTAACACAGATTTATTTTTCTAGTTAGCTGCATTGCTGCAAGGTTAATATGGAATTGCATTTAGAACCCATTTTATTGCCATTATGTGAAGTCAGATGAATCAGAATATTAAACAGGAATTGAGGTGATGGTGTAAAGTGTTTTTATACAGTTTGAGTTTGGTAATTTTTTAAAATGTTTTTTGAAAGGAAATCTCTTCTCACCAAGGCTGAATTTATTTGATCAAAAATACAGTAAAATTGTGAAATTATTATAATTTAAATGAACTGTTTTCTATGTAAATATGTTAAAATGTAATTGATTGCTGTATTTTCAGCATCATTACTCCAGTCTTCAGTGTCACATGATCTTCAGAAATCATTCTAATATGCTGATTTGCTGCTCAAGAAACATTACTGATTATTATCAATGTTGAAAACAGTTGTGCTGCACAATATTTTTGTGGAAACGGTGATACATTTTATTTTTCAGGATTCACAGATGAATAGAAATTTCAAAAGAACAGAATTTATTTGAAAGAGAAATCTTTTGCAACATTATAAATGTCTTTACTGTCACTTTTGATTAATTTAATGCACTTTAAATTAATAAAAGTATTAAATTCATTTAAAAAATGTTACTGACTCCAAATTTTTGAACAGTAGCATAGTGTATAACAGTAATGCTCAAGATACATTCGTTCATTTATTTATGATTATATGAGCAGAAATGTGTAAGAAACTGTCTGTCCGGGCTGCAACACACTTGCTGAAGCGATGCAAACCGCATTGAAGGTCTGAGAGTGTGGGTCGCTCTGGGGTTTGGTTGAGGTTGATCTGGCTCTCGGTGCAGTTGGTCGATCTCTGGCGCTGGACAGTTTACAGACCCCCGGCTCGTTACTGAGCGCCTCTCAGACAGATGAAGGAGCTGCGCTGATCATAGCCGAGTCTGTGACGAGGGAAGCCGGGAGACTTACCCCATGGAATTCTGGGAATTCAGGCCAGGCTATAAGAAGCGAGGTGGCCTCCACAAGACGAGGAAAGTGAGCTGCTGGTTGGAGAGGGTGTGTGTGTGGGGGGTTATTATGGGTTGAAACATCTGTAGACATGCAGAAGCAATAGACGGATATTTCGGTGATTTGGCTAAAAATCATCAGCCTCTGTGTTGAATATTTAAATGCAAATAATTCTCAAACAGTGTTTTTTTTTTAATGAATTTAGATGCTTTTATTCAAAGCAACTTACAATATAGGAACAAAAGCAATTTGTCAGAGCAACAATATTCATGATATACAATGAGAGGTTTATTATGATAAAAAATGATTATGCGTTTTTAACTAGGATTCAAAACCTGATCAATTCAAATCCAGACAAATTGTATGTATAATACATAAATTTAATGCAATTTAATGATAAAAAATGAACATTTACCTAAACTTTTTTACTGTAAGTTATATTAAATGATCATTTTCATTTTTAATTTACTTTGGAATTAATTGTGTATATATATGAAAATGATATAGATACATAGATAGATAGATAGATAGATTTCTATTTAATAATGCTGTTCTTTTGAACTTTGTATTCATCTGTGAATCCTGAAACATAAAATGTATAAGTTTCCACAAAGTTATTGTGCAGCACAACTGTTTTCAACATTAATAATAATCAGAAATGTGTCTTGAGCAGCAAATCTGCATATTAGAATGATTTCTGAAGATCATGTGACACTGAAGACTGGAGTAATGATGCTGAAAATACAGCTGCACATCACAGAAATAAATTACATTTTTATAAATTTACATAGAAAACAGCTGTTTTAATTTGTAGCAATATTTCACAATTTTTACTGTATTTTTGGTCAAATAAATGCAGCCTAGGAGAGCAGAAGAAACTTCTTTCAATATATATATTTTTTTAACCAAACCTAAACTTTTGAATATATTTAATTTTAAAATTCACAGTTTAAAAAATTTGATAGCAAATGTGTTTAAAAAAAAGTGTTAAGCAACAAAAATAATTAAAATATGCATTTATTATACAGCATTATTGTTCAAAATACCCCCAAAAAAGTATTTGAAAAGAGAAAAATTGTGTGATCTATTGCCAAGACTGCTGGTGGATGTTGCCAGTGACACAGTAAGTATGGAGAATAATGCTCAAAATATACTGAAGTGTTATTTTATATTTTGTCTCATTCAAAGTCGTGTGACGTGAAAGCTCAGTGAAAGACGTGTCAGTCTGCAGGAGCTCATGGTTTGAATCTTGGTTTGACTTTATTCCTCGCGTCTGCTCTCAGCGTGTATTTCATACAATCATAAAATCACCGTTCACTCATGACTCACGGCTCTTCTGTAATAAATGACATGCTGAAGGGAGAATAATGAAAGCTCTCCTCAAATGAGCTCCAAGACTATTTCAGCTTCTGCTGTGGTCACACAAACCTCAAACACTGCTTTTAGACATCGTTCATGTCTGTATTCATATTCTCAGATGAGTCAGTGGGCAAAACCGCCAGCAAACGTTAGATTTATGAGGCACGGACGCAGCAGCTCATAATGTGACTGACAGAAGTGATGTGGATGGTAATAGTCAGATCCGTGTTCATTTCTGGAAAGGGCAGGATAGGAAGAGGATCATCTTTCTGCTCTTCCTGCTCCTGATGCATTGCATTAGATTATTTCATTCTACATTTCTGAAATCCAATCCTTCCAGATTCTCTTCCTGATTTCAGCTGATTGTTTCACACAATGATCTGGTCAAGTATTCATCTGCTATATATTCCATATATTATATGTTAAATAATGTTTTTGATGTTTAATAATGTTTTTCTTCGTTCCTTGATTCTGGTGCTTTTTTTAACTGTCTGGTTTTGATTTCCTGTTTAGTATTTTCTCTTCTCTCTCTCTCTCTATAGGTATTATTTATTTATTTATTTTATTTAAAAAAAATGAATGCTGTGTGTGTACAAAAATTTGCCAAAAATGTAAAATTTTGTGTATATATATATTATTTATTTATTTAATTTATTTATTATTATTATTTGGCTAATATTATACTCTTATGTCCATACCATTTAATCTAGGGATATATTTTGATACTTTTCAGAAACACACACACACACACACACACACACACACACACACATATATATATATACACACTATATATAAAACCAACACTGAAATATAAATGTGTTCATATATATATGAAATGTGTGTGTATATAAAATTCTTAAAATTAAATAATAATCATATATATTTAAATTATATTAAGAACAAACTTATTTATTAACTATATATATATATATATATATATATATATATATATATATATATAATTAGTTATAATAGTATTTAACTTAAATGTGAAAAGTAAAAAAAAACAATGTGGCATTAATATGATATATTATTGAACTATCATGAATTTGATAATAATAGCAAGTTCATTATTTGATAAATAATAGGCCTATAGTGTGGAATCTGAAATAGATTTTTTTTATGTTTATCAACATTTCTGAATCTTTGTGTATTTCCAGGTGTACGTTTTAAATCCCAGATTTCTGAGTTTGAAGTATGAATGTATGAGTCTGAGCTGAGTTCAGTCGTGGTGTTTTCTGTGTGTTTGTGTGTGTCGCAGGGAGCAGCCCATCTTCAGCACTCGAGCTCATGTGTTCCAGATCGATCCCGCAACCAAACGCAACTGGATCCCGGCCAGCAAGCATGCGGTCACCGTCTCCTTCTTCTACGACGCCAACAGACACGCCTACCGCATCATCAGCGTGGGCGGGACCAAGGTGAGCCAGCGGCTTCTCCGCTGTACAGCTGCAAATGGAAATGCATTTGAAAGATGTGTTTATAGTGCATATAGTGTATGAGACCTTTTTTAATTTATTTACAATACAGATTGTTTCAGAGCAGCTTAACATTAATAAGCGTTGATTTAGTAAAATTCATCAATTATAAAAACAAATTCAATATCTTCTTTAGAGCTGCTTTACTGCAAAAAATAGTGTCATAATTCAGATCAATTTAGATTCAATTCAGTAACAGTGTCAGTGTCAAAAAGCAAAGGTAAAAAAAACACGATTATTATAATAACTAAAAAAATAAAAAAAATTAAAAAAAATGTTAATTGAAATAAAATAAATGTTAACTGAAAAAAATTAAGCAAGTACTCATTTTAATTTAGTTTAACTTGATAACTAAAACTGACATTTATATATATATATATATATGTTTATATACAAAATCATATTACAAAATCATATAAAAATAAAAAAATAAAAAATGGTCAAGATATGAATAAATCTAATAGAATTTCAGTGATACTAAAATAACACTGAAACAAATTCACTTTCAGATGTAAAGCTGTACAGAAGTCAACTCATTATTCAGCTCAGTCCAGTCCTATAATCCATTGCAAATTTCATCAATTATGGAAATAGTGTGAAGATATTGCTGAATATTATTTTGACATTTCAATCCTTTTACAATAATTATTGAGTCAAGAGGGAGGTTGTAGGTGATGTCAGTTCATTTTTATTCACACTGGAAAAGGAAATTCAGTGGAGTGCATTGCATAGTGTGAAACTGTATTGCACTTAATGTGCTCTGGTTGTTTATTGCACTTTTGTCAAATGTGTGTCATCATGCTATTCAGTGCATGTGCTACTGTACTCTTGTTGCACAGACCTCACACTAGCAGCGTGCTGTAGGTTTTGCAGAAAGCCTCTCGTGGTTCTCATCATGCCAGGAAATCCACCCGTAACGCAATAGACATCTCTGTCAGCTACAAGCTTTCAGATGCTGATTACTGAGTCCATGTGATTAGAGCCGAACGATATACTCCCCGCGAGAGGAGTTACGCTGGAGTGAACACCTGATATCAGAGCGAACGAGAGGAGTGTTGAGTGCATCGGTGCGGAGCTGCATGACTTGCATCCTGTCGGGATAATCAATACTCGTTGATGGAGCGAATCAGAGCTGTCCCACTGCTGATCGAAGAGTGGAGCGCTCCGGAGGAAGGACAGCAGCTCACAGACGACCTTGAGTCACTACGATAGTCACAGAAACAGTTTGAAGATTGTTCTCATCAAGCACCGCCCACTTAGACAGCATCTGATTGACATGTGAAGCGACCAATGACAGCTTGTTTTGCTTTTATCTGCTGTTCAGGTTCATATGGAGGCTTGTTTCTGACACAGGGTAAAAGATATTAAAAAAAGGTCATTGCAACTTTATCTCACAATTCCATAAACATAGAATTGTGAGTTATAAACATGTATCTCACAGTTTGGTCTTTTCTTCTCAGAATTGCACATTTATATGTATATTTATATAAATTGTGAGACAAACTCCTAATTGCGAAAAAGTTAGAATTGTGAGATAAAAAGTTGCAATTAATTTTTTTAAAATTGGTTAATCTGTTGAGAGAGAGAGAGAGAAAAAACAATTGCAGGATGTGAAATCAGAATTGTAAGGAAAAAAAGTCAGAATTTTGTTTATATCTGGCATCTGAGTTTATAAAAAAAGTCAGAATTGCAAGATGTAAAGTCCACATTTGGAGATAAAAATTTGCAATTACATTAACTTTGTTTTTATTCCGTGGAGGAAATGGGCTTCTAGAGGTTTGGAATAATCGAAGAAAAAATGGTTTTTGAAAAAAGTCTCCCCAAGGCTAAATTTATTTAATTAAAATTCCAATGAAAACAGTAATATTGTGAAATATTATTACAATTCAGAATAACAGTCTTCTACATGAATATGTGTTAAAGTGTAATTTATTTCTGTGATGCGCAGCTGTATTTTCAGCATCATTACTCCACTCTTCAGTGTCACATGATCTTCAGAAATCATTCTAATATACTGATATATAAGAAACATTTCTGATTATTATCAATGGTGAAAGCAGTGCTGCCCAACATTTTGTAGAAACAGTGATACATTTTAATTTTCATGATACTAGGATGAGCAGAAAGTTAAAAGAGCAGCGTTTATTTAAAACGGAATTCTTTTGTAACATTATAAATCTTTTTGCTGTCACTTTTGATCAATTTAATGCATCCTTGATGGATAAAAGTATTAATTTATTTCGTTCCCCAAACTTTTGAGCAGCAGTGTGTGTTTCTGAGGAGACTGCTGATTTAATGAATAAGCACATACACACATTCAGATTGTTTTGCTTTTTTAATATTGCTCTGTGAATGCACTGTGGTTCATGGCTGTGTTATTCGGATGTTTATCAGAAGCAGAAGCTCGCTGTCTGTCTGCCGTCCTTCTCAATGAGTCTGAAAATGAAAAGAGGCCCAATAATATCCCAGGCATTTGTTTGGCTAAAGAATATGGTGCTGTTTTGTATCTTGATACTCATGAATATGATCCAGAGTTTCCTTTAGTCTGACGAAAAATACAGTAATATTGTGACATATTATTACAATTTCAAATAGCCGCTTTCTTTATTAATGTATTATAAAATGTAATTTATTTCTGTGTATTTTCAGCATCATTACTCCAATCTTCAGTGTCACATGATCCTTCAGAAATCACTCTAATATGTATATTTTTACTGTAAACAAACACATCTCATGCACTGGTATTTAACTTCACCTCTGAACTGTTGCCCGTTTCATCTTCTCACACAATGATATCAGCGTTCATATTAAACTCATGAATGGAGCAGATTGTTCTTACAGAAGCCTGTAAATCTCAGTTGTTGCTGGATTACTGGAGAGTCTCGGCTTCATCCAACACCTCAAACTCACCCACATCTGATTTCAGGATGACCTCACTGTCACGAGTCCAGTGCAGCTGTAAAACTGCAATATGATTACATTATTATGATTATATAAAAATATTTTTTTGTTTGTTTAGAAAAATATTTATATATACATTAAATCAATTAAGATTCAGCAAGGACGCATTAAATTGATCAAAAGTGAATGTAAAGATGTTTATAATGTTACAAAAATGTTATTTCAAATAAATGCTATTCTTTTGAACTTTCTATTGATCATAGAATCCTGAAAAATAAAATGCATCACAGTTTCCACAAAAATACTGTGCAGCACAACTGTGTTCAACATTGATAATAATCAGAAATGTTACTTGAGCAGCAAATCATCATATTAGGATGATTTCTGAAGATCATGTGACACAAGACTGGAGTAATGATGCTGAAAATACAGCTGCGCATCACAGAAATGAATCGCATTTTACTATATATTCACATAAAAAAACAGCTATTTTACGTTGTAATAATATTCACAATTTTACAGTTTTTTTCAGTATGTTTGATCACATAAATGAAGATCATCTTTGTGCAGCTTTATTGTATTGTTCAGATAAAAAAAAAACCTGGTTCATTTTAGATATTTATAAAACATTCAACATATCATATGAAGTGTTTGTCATCACAGTCTCTCACAGTTATTAGATTTCATGTTTCACACTCTCTCAGGGGTCATAAGAGTGGTTCCAGTCAGACTGTCAGCCTGAACGATTGCGGTTTAGACTTCAGCGTTTATTACTGATCTTCTATTTATAGCTGCGTGAAACATTTTCACCAGCTTGTGCTACAGTATTCTTCTTCTAACTTCTTTATACACACTCATCTTCAAATACTGTCCCAAACAGCACAGCATAATATCAGCAGTTTGCATAAACTTGCATAAATATTGTTTACAGTATCGCTCTTTCTTGGTCTATTTGAGGTCAGATGTTGTTGTTAAAAATAGATGTTATTTGAGCCGTAGTGGTTCTAAATCATCCTGTTGAGGTGGGAATAATGTTTGTTTTTCTCCATGAAAAGAGTGCTTTACGGATATTTGCATCACAAACCTTTCTGGTATTCTTGCACATGTTGTGTAAAAGTTACATGATTTGATGACATTTTTAACTTTAACTGAACTTTAACTTTGGATGAGTTTCTTTATTCTGTTAAACACAAAAAACGGTATTTTAAAGAATGTTGGTAAGCAGACAGTTAATGGTATCCATTGATTTCCATAGTATTTATTTCCATACTATGGAAGTCAATGGTACCGTCAACTATTTTAATTTTTCACAATTAATATTCTGGTTTTGTGTTCTTTTAAATGGGTGCTTATTCAGAATTTTCTGCGATTGATGTCTCTCTTTTGGCAGGCGATCATCAACAGCACAATCACCCACAACATGACGTTCACTAAGACTTCTCAGAAGTTCGGTCAGTGGGCGGACAGCAGAGCGAACACCGTCTATGGCCTCGGATTCGCAACGGAGCAGCAACTGCAGCAGGTGTGAACGTCAGGACAATAATGTCTTTAAAGGACATCTATTATGCCGCTTTTTACAATAAGTTATATAAATCTCAGGCGTCCCCAGAATGTGTCTGTGAAGTTCCAGCTCAGAATACCCCACAGAGCATTTATTATATCATTTTGAAAATGCCTATTTTGAGTGAAAGCAGAAACACGCTGTTTTCGTGCATGTCTCTTTAAATGTAAATGAGCTGCTGCGCCCCTCCCCCCATTTTTTTCAGAATTGGTCTGTGCCTCGGATATTCTGCTAAGAACATCTGTTTGGTTTTGATTATCATGTCTGTCGCTTAAATCATGCATTTTAAACCATATTAGTTTAAACGTCTGATATGCAGTTTTCTGAGCGCGCATATCTGAAGCGAACGCACAGAAAGCGGCTGTCACATGGCATGAGAGTACTCTTTCATGTCTTTCTGCACTTAAACTGTCAAATACACACAAGTTTATGTTAAAAACACACATGAGTTACAAAAACACAGTCACTCATATCTGTGAAAGTAAACAGCTGGCAAAGAAATCGCATGTCTATATTAGATCTGTGTGGCGGTAGTGTAATATACAGTAAATAAATCAATAAATCCACAGCTCTGAGGCTGGGACTCTAAACAGTGTTCTGTGCTCATCTGTACAGCTGAAGACAGAACAGTTAGCTTGCTTTGCTCCAACGTTCGCCATGGCGTTAAATCTGGTACACCGCTTATGAAAACACAATGGTGGCGCCGTGTGTGGAAACTTGCAGATTAAGGGCGGTAGTATTATAATAAGATCCCCTTTCTGCGTCACAGGGGGAGTGAAATCTGAGCGGCTTTTTTTCACAAGCTTACAGAGAAAGGATTAATAAAAAAATTTACTTGTTTGTCCTTTCACATTTCCCCGGTTGGATTGATGCACCAGGGACCCTCTTATATCACTTAGTCAGATTTTCCTGATATGTGACCTTTTAATGGCATTAATTGAGAAATTACACAATGCATTGTCTCTGTGCAAGTACATGAATGCAAATGCTTCAAATTAAATTAAGAAGGTGGAAAAACCCAACGTTATATAGTTTTTCACAGACATGTTTGCAAATACTTGCATCACCTCTTATATAATACAGCACTATGTGTTTTTGTTGCAGTTTGCTGAGCGTTTTAAAGAGGTGAAGGAAGCTGCGCGTCTGGCCAGAGAGAAATCACAGGACAAGATGGAGCTGAGCACCGCAGCTCTCAATATCGCAGCGCCTCAGGTGTGACATCATTTATTTTGCATACAATACATATACAATACATAAACAGGTTTTGCAGGCGCTATTTGTGCATATCTTGAATTTGATGACATGTTTGTTCATTTTGCTGGCCTCAGGCACTAGTTAATTACTGACTTGCAAGCACCCACAACACCCTAGCAACTGCATAGAAAAGCCAAAGCAACTGTATAGGAGTGTTGAACACCTTATCAACCATATTGCTTTGCCCAGGCAATAACTCACAACACTGGGCAGCTTAGAAACCATACAGAAATGTCATCAAAAACATAGCAACATCCTATCAATCTCTCAGAGCACTTTAGCAGCTGCAAAGAAACAAAACCCTGGCAACCTTGTCAATGACAACACTTTAGTATCTGCTTGGCAACGCCCTGGCGACCACCCACAACACCCTGACAAACCCTGTCACTGACAACACTGTAGTATCTGCTTGGCAACGCCCTGGCGACCACCCATCATTCTAACAGCCTGGTAATGCATTAAAGCAGTTCCTTATCAACCATCCTGGCAGCCAAACAACATTCTGGAAGCCTTGTGATACATTAATCTGCATAGCAACACTCTGACAACCCTGACACTGACAAAACTTTAACAGCTGCATAACAACATCCTGGCAACCACCCAACATTCTAGAATCCTGGCATCACATTCCAGCCACTCCTTAGCATCCACAAGGCAACATCCTAACAGACACTCACAGCACTGTAGCAGCTGCATAGCAACACCCTAGCAACCACCCAACATTCTAGAAGCCTCCTGTAGTTTCTGCTCTTCTTCTGACAGATCTTGTGTGTGTGGTGAGAGAAGTGTTACTGTAATCCTAGAGCAGGATGAGCTGGGTCATTTGTTTCACTGGGAAGTGAGAGGAGAACTAGGACAGTAATAAAATTATCCGGAGCCGTCCTCTTCACTCTCTGCTAGTGTCTGTCTTCTCGTATGATGTCGAGCTGCTGGTCTTTTCAGGTCAGCAGGCTGTTGAAGGGCTGTTAGAGACGCAGACCTCGACATTCTGACAAGAGCCATTCGTTCTGCTGTTCACACTGACTTCTGCTCAGTCCGCTTCAGTTTCGCATCTGTTCTCGTTACACAGAATCTGAGAGGACTGAATCAAGATTCAGCAGCAGAATGCATTCATCAGTCCTGTTTCAGTGTTAAAGGGCTGGTTAACCCAAAAATGAAAATTTGTCCTTGTTTTACTCACCCTCAAGGCATCCTAGGTGTGTATGACTTTCTTCTTACAGACGAATCCAGAAGTTATATTAAAACTTGTCCTGGCTCTTTTAAGCTTTATAATGGCATTGGTGGGTGTTTTTGTTCAACAGTCCAAAAGTAATAAAATAAAGTGCATCCGTCCATATTAAAACACGCATCACACAGCTCCATGCGGTGAATAAAGGCCTCCTGTAGCGAATCGATGCATTTTTGTAAGACAAACATTCATATTTAAAATGATATAAACACTTTTTTCTCACTTCTGCTAACTGTTGTAGGCGGAAGCCATTCCGGACGGATGACGTAGGACATATGTATAGTGTAAGCGCCGGTGATTAGTGACGAATGAGGAAGTAGGACAGAGAGAGAACAAAACCATATTTGAATTAGAAGTCATGAATTAGAAGCACAAAATGAGATTTTGTTAAAGAAAAATGTCTGAGGATTTCGATATAAGCCAAGAGGAAACTTTGCTTCCTTTGCTCCTGCAAACAAACGTTGGTTTTTGTGAGAGTCATGCTCGCATGCGCTGCCCCTACGTTCTACATCATCCACCGTAGGATAGCAGAAGTTACACAAAACAGTTTTTATCGTTTTAAATATGGATTTTTTTTTTTTTTTACAAAAATGCTTTTTTTGACTAATTTTGGACTGATGAACAAAAACACCCACCCACTGCCATTATAAAGCTTGAAAGAGCCAGGACAATTTTTAATACAACTCTGATTGGATTAATCTGAAAGAAGAAAGTCATATACACCTAGGGTGCTTTGAGGGTGAGTAAAACATGGGCTAATTTTAATTTTTGGGTGAACTAACCCTTTAAACATTGTTGCATTCACACACAGTTTGGTTATAATCCAGAGTGACGCCTGAAATCTGGGATTTTAGGCTTGATTTGGACTTAAGAGTTACTCATTCATACAGACCATAGTTTAGTCTTGCTCATGTTGTGAGAACGAGACAATTCAAGATTAGCGAATACTGTTGTCAATCTCAAACACTGACTGTGAGAATTTAATCAATTGCTATCAAACCGGAGTGACACTTGTACTGCACATGCTCAGTAGAGTTCTCTAGGTTGGAGGAAATAAAATGAGGTTATTTCAGCAATAAAATAATTTTTGAGTCTTTAATGTTTTTTTTTTTTTTTTAATTCAAGTAAAGAAAGGTTTTGTTTAATGTTTATAAAGGAAAAAAAAAGTTTATTAAATGTTTATTAGTTTTTTCAGTTTTAATTAACTCTTTTCCCGCCATTGATGAATTTTTACAGCTTTCCGTGTTTTCACTGTTATACACTCGGGGGCGCTATTACACATCTTCTGAACGAGTACAAAACCTCCCGAACAAAAAACACAAGTGAACAGGATGGAAAAACTAGCGATCTCTTATGTAAACAGATGCATATGATAAATAATGCGATCATCAGCAATAGACAGCATATAAATGAAAACTGCATAATGTTACGGAGTAAAATGATGATCCAGGAAGTGGTAAATGTCTGTGCAAGCTTTGGAGGTGTTGATTGAAGAGATTTACTCGATCTATGCTTTAATAATCATACTGAATATTATCCAGATGTAGTTTTTGATAAAAATTTGATTTTCTCACGTTTTTGCTCAAAATTATAAATTTTTATGAAACCTACCTATATTCAAGTGTTGATAAAAAAATAATGCTTTAAGCTAGAATAAAACTGTTTTTTTTTTTTTTGTTTGTTTAAAAGTAGAGGCTTTGATCTTTATTTAAGTGTATTGCATATTCAAATATTCAAACAAAAAAAACATAATGCAATCAAACATAATTTAAAAAAAACAAAACAAATGGCTGGCAACTTTTAAAAAAAAATGCTGGTGGGGAAACAGTTAACTATAATTTAATTTAAGTACTGTTTATAAGCATTAAAGCAATTATATATTTATTTGAGATAAATAGGCTAATATATTTTCAAGTGTTACGTTTGCCCTCAACCGCTATAACATTCTGATTCAATATATTGCAATAATTTGATCTAATTTTTAATCTGTTTGCTTGACACTACATGTTTCTGATCCAAAAGATGGCAGGTAGATCTGTAGAAGTGTGTGAGCAGCATGTTAAATGATGGGAATGACTGTATCTCTTATGGTTTTCTCTCAATGCTTTCAACCGGGATGGCTTCAGTTCTCTCAGGTGAGTCTGTCTCCCGCACACGTCAGCATGAGCGCCGCGGTGTGATTCACAGTTTTGTGGGAATATAAACAGCTGCTGTTGATGTAGTAAAGAGGGTTTGTGCTTTATCACGCTCTAACACACACATCACGTGTCCCACGAGCTCCACAGTCAGCTGACTCCCAGTCAACCCTGGAGCATCATCTGCCACTGCAGGAGCAGAATCAGGTCATTTTCACACGAGACTGAGACAGACGGGCTTCACCTTCACCAGAAACCAATCATATTTCATACCTGGCTGTGAATGATGCAGTAAAATGACCAAGTGGAAATAATGGTTTACAATGACAACTGAAAACTGGTTTATTGCTGGTTTATTTGTAATGATAGAATTCTGCTATTTATGGTGAATTTGCTCATCTTTTATTATTATAAGACTTGTTATGCATTTCAAACTTACTGGGTCCCTCATCAGCAGTGCCATTTGTACTGTAATTATTTAATGTTTTATACACTATAAGCAATGCAAATATTTAGAATTGTAATAAATGGCTGACTATGTTCTGATAGTGTCACTGTTTGATACGATCTGTGGCTTCTTTTGTGCCTAGTAATCACACCTTGGCATTGCTGTGTACTATTACAGTTATAACAACATTAGTATCCTGTGACAGGATCACATTTCTTTCATAATATGCCAACATGATGAAAAACATTTGAAAATAAAAGTATTTAGTTTGCATTACGTGCAAAAAAGCAGTCATTGTTGAATAATAGGACTAAGTTCAGTAGTATTTACCGGGACACACAGATGGCACTGTTTATATGTTATTTTTATTTATTTCTATTACTGTAAATATCGTAAGGTATTTTTTTTAGTTGTCTGTTAAAAGGATTTACCTTGAAGTGTGTCAGTGTGAGTCAGACGGAGACTGAGCTGTGAGTGTGTGTCTGGATCCATCTGATAACAGTGTGTGTGTGTGTGTGTGTGTGTGTGTGTGTGTGTTGTAGGACTTGTCTGACGAGCTGCAGTCTCCTCCAGTGATGTGTGTGAATGGACCGGAGGACAAGCTCTTCCGGAGCCAGAGCGCTGACATTACTCTGTCCTCAGAGAAGGAGCGCATTAAGAAGATGCTCTCAGAGGGGTAAGACGTCTACTGCACATCCGCCTTCACACATTTGTGGGGAAATATTGGAGGAGGAAAAAGAGTGTAACAGCCATTTATCACACTATAATGGGCCTTTTCCTGCATGAAAGAGCCCATAAAATGCCCCTAAATTCAGCTTTCTGAGCGCCAACAATTACATGTGAGTTGTTGTAGCAACACCTTAGCAACTGCATAGCAACCGCCTCCAGCACACTTGCATCTTCATCGACATATCTGCATTTTGGGTTTTTAGCTGAATCGGTTATTAAGGGCTGAAATCATTAAACAAAGCAATGATTTTTAATTACAGCAAGAAAAAAAAACATAAATTGAAAAAAAGAAAACACTAAAACAAACACTACAACTTACTGAAATGTATAAACCACCAAACCAATCACTAAATCAAACATTCAACTTAAACATTACAGCTTCTTGTAATGTCACATTTACCTCAGTTAACACCCATAAAACCCATAAACCTATAAAAATAAAAAAATAAATCAGTAAAATATACTATAATATATTATAGATATATATATATATATATCTATAATATATGCACTATCATATATTACATATTCATTATTTCAATCTGTCATGAAAAAATAAATTTAGCTACATCCACAGCCAACAACTGTAGAATTCAAAAAAAAACTACAAACAGAAACAAAAACAATAAACAAAATAATATAAAAAAAAAAATAATAAATTCAAATTAAATAAAAAAAATAAAAAAATTATTAAATAATTAAATTATTTTTAAATAAACTTTATTTTTGTTTTTAGTTAACAATCTAAATATAATATCATTACTTTATATCATTCCGTTACTATTATAGTTTTATTATTATTTTTAATCGGTGTTTAATTTTAGATTTTCTGTTTTTATTTTAATATTAGTTTTAGTGGTTTTGTTGTGTTTTTTTGTCATTTTTAGTTGTTTTTTTGTGTTTATATTCAGTAGTTTTTATTATTTTTTTTATTTTAGTTTTAGTTATTTTGGTGACATTCAATGTTAAACCTAAATACAAATAAGGAATTGTTAGAAACAAATTTTATTTTATTGCATAAAACATATATTATACAAAAAAAAAAAAATTTTAAAATTTAAAATTTTATAATACTTTTTACTTACCGATAATAACCCTGAAATAAAAACGTTGATTTTTTTTACAGAAACAAGAAACAAACGTTGATGATTTTTTGTTTCCGAGAAGACAAGAAAACCACAATAAATGATCAGTTAATATCCTAGCACAACACCACTTCACATTTTGTTAGCACACACAGAAAATATTTTTACATTTTAAATACAATTTTTTTTTATTTTTTCATTTTTGGGGGTTTTCCATTGGTGAAGCAGCTCGTCTGACACATTCAGGATGAGACGCTGTTTTAGCTGATCGGCAATTAGTCTGATGAGGAATTAACACACACACAGGAACCGCGTTCGAGATGGGTTCATAATCACAGGAGCTCTTTTCTAACAGGGTTGTATGGATGAGATCTGAATAGTTCCTGTAAAGTAACCAGTGTGTGTGGTTGTGATGATGCTCTACTTTATCCTGGAAACATTCATTGCAACTACGCGGCACAGTTTGCTGCAGTAAAGGAATGACAGATCAGATGCTGTTCTGAAACATGTATAGTTGGTGTTGTCATTTATTTGGGAGCAGAATGTTGAAAACAATGGTACATATTTGGCCCGTTATTTACTTGTTGTTATTTTCTTTTGTCAGCCACAAGTGTTATTTTGGGCTATTGATATACTCTATAGTTTTTTATTTTATTTATTTTTAATATAGTTTTGATTTGCCAGGCTGCAGTCTCCTCCAGTGATGTGTGTGAATGGACCGGAGGACAAGCTCTTCCGAGCCAGAGTGCTGACATTACTCTGTCCTCAGAGAAGGAGCGCATTAAGAAGATGCTCTCAGAGGGGTAAGACGTCTACTGCACATCCGCCTTCACACATTTGTGGGGAAATATTGGAGGAGGAAGAGTGTAACAGCCATTTATCACACTATAATGGGCCTTTTCCTGCATGAAAGAGCCCATAAAATGCCCCTAAATTCAGCTTTCTGAGCGCCAACAATTACATGTGAGTTGTTGTAGCAACACCTTAGCAACTGCATAGCAACCGCCTCCAGCACACTTGCATCTTCATCGACATATCTGCATTTTTGGTTTAGCTGAATCGGTTATTAAGGGCTGAAATCATTAAACAAAGCAATGATTTTTAATTACAGCAAGAAATAAACATGAATGAACACCAGAAGGTGCTAAAATAAACACTACAACTTACTGAAATGTATAATCTTTCATGCAATCACTCAATCAGTGTTTCAACTTCAACATTTCAGCTTCTTGTAATGTCACATTTACCTCAGGTGAGTCCTTTAACATCCATAAACTTATTTATCTAGAAAAATAACTCTGGAGAGGAGTATATATATATATGCACTATATTACATATTCATATATTACATATTAGATTTATATTTTAACCTCTTGTCTTCATTAATTAATGTATGTTTCAATAAATCTGTCATGAAAATTGGCTTTATTACAGCCATTATTGAGAAATGTTTAGAATTCAACTCCAAATTATATAATAAAAACATAATTATATAATTAAAAAGTTGATATAAAACTGCCTGATTAATTAAATTATATATAAATATTAAATGTTCAATGTTGATTAAATAAATGAATAAATTTGATTAATTAAATTATTTTTAAATAAACTTTATTTTTGTTTTTAGTTTTCAACTAAATATAATTGTGTTATTTTATATCATTCCGTTACTATTATAGTTTTATTATTATTTTTAATCAATTTGTTAAATTTTATATTTTCATTTTAAAATTAAATATAATTTTTTAGTGTTTTTTTTTTTTTCATTTGTATAGCTAAAAGTTAATTTTTATTTTTTTTTTATATTAATATTCAGTAGTTTTTATTATTTTTTTTATTTTAGTTTTAGTTATTTTGGTACATCAAGTTAAACTAAATAAAAATAAGAATTGTAGATTTGGCAAATATAGCTAAAAGTTTTTAATATTTTATTTTATTGCAGTTAACATTTATTTTATTTTTTTACAGAAAAAAGAAACTTTTACTTACCGATAATAACCCTGAAATAAAAACGTTGATTTTTTTTACAGAAACAAGAAACCACAATAAATGTCAGTACATCACTAGCAAACACCACTCACATTTTGTTAGCAAACAGAAATATTTTTACATTTTAAATACAATTTTTTTTTATTTTTTCATTTTTGGGGGTTTTCCATTGGTGAAGCAGCTCGTCTGACACATTCAGGAGAGACGCTGTACTGATCTGCCATTAGTCTGATGAGTAATAAACACACACACAGGAACCAGCCGTTTGCTCTTGTGTTCAATCATCACAGGACTCTTTTCTAACAGGGTTGCTATGGAGAGCATCTGAATAGTTCCTGTAAAGTAACCAGTGTGTGTGTGGTGATGCTCCACTTTATTCCTGGAAACATTTCATGCACTAAGCGCTGCACAGTTTTCTGCAGTCAAAGGAAATGACAGATCAGATGCTGTTCTGAAAACTGTAGTAGTTTGTTGTTTGTCATTATTTGTGAGCCAGAATGTGAAAACAATGGTACATATTTGGACCGTTTTAATTTACTCTGTTTTGTTATTTTCTTTTGTCAGCCAAAGTGTTATTTTAGTATTATTTATATACTTTTATAGTTTTTATTTATTTATTTTTAATATAGTTTTGATTTTTTTTATTTATTTATTTTTATTGGGCGGCTCTTATATTTTCAATATTAATTTTATATATTCATTTTGATTTTTAATGGTCGTTTTAATTTTGTAATTGTATTTATTATTTTTTGTAATTTATATATATATATATATATATATATATATATATATATATATATATATATATATATATATATATTTAAAAGATTATTATATAATATTAAGGTTTAATTTTTTTTATTTCAGCTGTAGATTGTGTAATTTTAGTTTATTTAATTTAATTTAATTTTATGTAATTTAATTGAGTAATTTTAGTGCTTCAACTTAAATTTATTTAATAAAAACAATACTTCAAATGTTCATATAGTTTTTCATACAATATTTATATTTTATTTTATTTCAGCTTTATTTAAATTAACAAAAATGTTTTAATAGTTTTAGCTTTAGTAAGCGTTAATAACCCTGGTTGGTCAATATCATAAAATGACCTTTGACACCTAAGCACATTATTTATGTTTCCATGGTGATAATTTTTAATTTAATCAACTTTAATTAGATTATTCATATTTGGTTTCCATTTTGCTCTTGTTTAACCCTTTAAGTGTCCCCCTTTTAAAAAAAGGTACATAAATAAATGCAGTGAATGTTCACATGCAAGGATTATCTGACACTCTTAAAAATAAAGGTGCACGAAAGGTTCTTCAAGCGATGCCATAGAAGAAGCGTTTTTGGTTCCACAAAGAAACATTCAGTCAAAGGTTCTTTAAAGAACCACCTCTTTCTTAGCTTTTATAATAAAAAAAACCCACATATAAAAAATTCTTCATTAAACAACCAATAAAAAAAAAAACTTCTATGGCATCGTGAAGCACCTTTATTTTTAAGAGTGTGCATGCTTGCTTTGATGCACAGAGCATTAAAGCTTCAGTAAAAGTTATCTTTATTTTGATTAAACAATATTCCGTGAAGTTGAAGGGAAAGTGGTCAGAATCACTGTATTCTCAGATCCTTTGTGTTATTCTCAGATCGGAGGTTTGTGTGTGGTGTCAGCTCGACTGTGAGAAGGTGAATGGAAGGCACGGGCTCTTCAGTTACAGGACATATTAACGCTAAACTGAACAGGCGGCGCTGCATGAGGCTAACGCTAACGTGGAGCAGTGGAAGAAACAGCTGGCGGCGTATCAGGAGGAGACAGACAGGTTACGAGATCAGGTGAAAATATAGAAACTATACGATGTGGAACAGGCTGCCGAAGAAAAAAAAACTAACAGAAAAATACACTAATAATAATATTATACTAAAAATATTTATTTAAATATAATTAAAACTAAAATTTAATTAAACTAAAATTAATGTGAAAAATATATCACAATATGTTTTAAGTTTTAGTTTTTCTTTTTGTCATTTTTAGTGTTTTTTTATATATAGCTTTTATTAATTTTAATTTATATGTTTTGGTTACTTCAAGTAAAAATGAGAAATGTTGCCTTGGCAACCAGCTGAAATATAACAAGTTTAAGTTTTTATTTTATTTCAGTTAATGTTTATTTCAAGTAATTTTATTTTTTATTTTAGTGTATCAGGTTTTGGTTATTTTAGTACTTGAAGTTAAACTGATAAAAATGAGAAATGTTGCCTTTATTTATTTCAGTCAACGTTTATTTTATTTCAAGTAATTTTATTTTATTTTATTTTATTAATATAAAAATTATGACTTTAATAAAATGTTTTAGTTAACTATAATAAATGTTTTGAAGCAATGTGAAAAAGTTAATACACACACACCCAAAATAAGACTTTGATGTGATTTGATTTTAATACATTTATTATGTGTAAATATACAAAAGTATTATAATATTGGCTGATAGTGTAAGGTAAATGGTTTTCCTTTAAACATAGAACTGAAACATGAATTTATATTAGACTAAAAGACATTCACAAAAATGCTAAAATTAAGTTATGCTTATTTCACATTATTTACTCAAAATGCATTACAAAAAAAAATTGAAATCCAGCATGCCAATGACTTCTTTTTATCAATTTTAACTTCTTTTATTGTTTTTTTAATTTATTTGCTGCTACTTATGAAACTTTTTTATTACGTTATTTTACTAATAATATTGAATTATTGAATATATTTTTTGCATGACATTATTTTATTAATAATAAAAAATGGAAATAATTTATTCATATTACAAATTTGTGCATGTAAAAATCATATATAATTTTATTAACATTATTTTTATATACATTATTTTATTGATAATTTTTATATATAATATATATCTATATATATGATAGATACTATATATATGTATATAAATACATTTTATTTACATTTTAAATAAATAACGTGTAATTTATGTCGACATTGATAATAATCAGAAATATTTCCACTGTGTCAAAAAAAAAAAAAAAAAAAAACCTTGCAATTTAATTGACCTGCTTGATAATTTCATGGGATTTAAGAAGGAAAACAGGGTTCAAGTCCAAGTGAGAATCAAAAGCAATAAGCAGTCAGAAATGCTGGGACTGTCCGTGGATCTGAACGGATTGTCATTATTTTCTGGTTTGCTCTGTTATCTCTGATCGCCGGCGTTTGTGTGAGGTGGCCCTGGATCTCGCTGCGTCTCTGAGCTCAGATCAGGCGACCAGGTGGTGGAAAATGGTTCATGTCTCACTGGGGACTGGGAGTAGAGCGAGAGAGAGGAAGAGAGAGGAGGCAGAGAGAGAGAAATGAGCCAGGAGCCGAGGACCCCCGATCAGGGAGGTTAAAAAATAAGGAGAGGCGAGTGCCCAGAGGGAGAGAGAGAGAGAGAGAGAGCGGTGACGTGAGAGAGGAGAGAGAGAGCGAGCAGATCGGTGGGAGAGAAGATGGCAGAAGTGAGAGAAGAGAGAGGAGAGGGGGAGAGAGAGAGAGGGTACGATCCGAAACTTTTTTGACACAGTACCCGGTTCAAGACCTAGTTAGGAGAACTGGGGAAATGTCTCCGCGGCAGAGCAGACAGGACCCCCGATCCTCTTTCTCCGAGAGTGTGGGGGGGTGCGGGGTTGAAAAAACTAAACGACTGTCTCTAGTTGTAGAGTGTGGTGTGAGTGTCAGACCTTTAGGGAGCTGCTCCACTTCTACTGAGTGTGTGTTGCCGATGGTGGGTGTGCTAGTGTTGTGTGTGTGTGTGACAAATAAGCCAGTCCTGCTCTGTGTGTGTGTGTCCTGTGTTGTGTGTGTGGGTAGTGCCGCACAGATCCTTTGTGCCCGGCTGCTGTACTTATTTTACACGGATTCACAATTGTAGTAGACGGAGTGTTTGTGTGCTGTGTTTTGTGTGTGTAGGTGTGTTTTTTCATTGTGTAGTTTAAATTAATGTGCCCTAAAATGTATTCAAAATGATATTTACAAGATTCCCAATTGTATAGAGGATGGACTGCTTTGTGTTTGATATGGGTAAAAAAATGTTAACTTCATTATTATGGTGTGTAATATAGTGAAAATCAGATCACTGAAAATGTGTTGCTTTTGGTGCGTGTGTGAGAGTGCAGCACAGAAATGGCCTAAATGTACTATATTTACACAGGATTCACAATTGTATAGAGATTGACTGCTTTTGGTGTTTTTAGTAGGTGTTTTTTTCATTATTAGTTTAATAATAGCTAAAATTATTCAATGATATTTAATGATTAAAAATATAATATAATATTGTATAAAAGAGTAAAAAAATATATATTCATTTTATTATTAATTAAAAATCAGATAGCAAATCGAATAGTAAATTAAATATTTACTCTGTTCACTTTCAAGTGGTACTAGTTTTTTTTTTTTTTTTGCATTATTTCCCGCATTAATTTATTTGAACAATAATTGGAGGAATCATTTAATAATAATATTAATATTATATCAAATATATATTTTAATAATTTAGCTTATAAATGCATTTCAGTAACATCTGTGTAAGTCAAATATATATTTACCAACATTTGCTTTTTTACATCTAATTATTTTATTAATAATTTAATATTAAAATGATTACATTTTAATAGTTTAGCTTAAATGTAAAAATAATTAATGTATGTGCAAATGAAATATATTTTTACAAACTTTTTTTTAAATTTTTTTTTGCTTTTTAATGTTAAAGTGTTATTATAGTAATATTTAAGATCATTTATATGCTTAAAAATGCATTTCTGTAACATCTCACTTAAGTACAAATGACTATTATGTACAGGACAAATAATTTTATAAACATTTTTTGCTTTTTTTTTTTTTTTTAATTTGTTATTTTAATACTAATAATAATTTTGTACTAAAATGTATTTTTTTAGTAATCATGCATTTAAAATGCATTTCCTAAAATGCATCTCACTTAAGCTGTTATGTAAACGTCAAATAATTAAAATGCACATTAAAATATTAGGTCAAATTGAAGAATCATTTTGGAATTTGATGAATCAAATCTGTCTGAATCATGAGGAGCAACATATATAGGTTCATTTTTTAAATTTTTTTTATTTGTTGTTCATGTGAAAGATCATGCATTTAGTCAAACTACAATATTTCGGCCCAAAATTGTCCTTGTTCTACTGTAAGTCATGTTAATGATTTCACATATTGTTGGGCCTTTGCAGTTCAGGGTAATATTAATGAAATCAGTTGGATTTAAGGACTTTTTATGCACTTTTGCAGATGGCAGATGTGTATGTGAGCGTGCTCTGTTAATTGCAGGCACCATCAGAGTAACGACGGCTCTGACAGATGAGTTATTGTGTGTCTGTAGGTGGCAGATCTGGAGGCTCACGGCGCTCAGGGACCCAGCGACATGCTGAAAGACGAGCTCACTCAATCCCTGGAGGAGCTGGAGAACCTGCTGAAGGCAAAGGACGAGGCGAGAGCGCGCACACACACACACACACACACACACACAGTCCAGCGACCTACTGATGCACTTCACTGAAAGTCTCTAGACCAGTTACCGCAATCATCTCCTCAAACTGAGACACTAAACACAGTGAGGCCTCGCTGGATGATATGCTTCTGCACATTATTGCATTTCAGGAGATCCGTATTCTCCAGAGTAAGAAGTCCAACTTCCACGACCTGAAGCAGGAGAGAGAAGAAGCCATTCACAGACTGCAGGTGCATGCTTTACACCTACGCAACATTTCAATAAAATAAAACAAGGCAAAAGACTAATTCTGAAGTATTAATAATTACATTTAATGCATCACAGAAATGGCATGAATAATATAATATAACAAATTTTTTAACCTTTAGTTATTATTATTATTATTATTATTATTATTATTATTATTATAAGTATATTTCAAATAATAATGATTATTTTAATATTTTATTAATATGAAAAAAATATTATATATTAATCATTTAGCTTAAAAATTATTTTTTTTTATTCAAAGTAATTTAGATTAGTTAATTAAAATAACATTTTATTTAATATTTTAATAACATTAAAATTTATTTTAATAATTATTTAGCTTTATGTAAAAGTGAAAAATCTTTTACAGTTGTAAAGAGATCAGCCACTATGGTTTAGTTTTTGTCTTTGCATTTTTTGTTTGTTTTTTTACTTTTACATGTAGTTATCTTTTTTAATTATTATATCGATAATAATAATTAAGCTGTAATGCATTACAGCTGCATTATTAATACATTATTATTATTATTATTATTATCACTATTATTTTTTATTAAAACAATTTAATGATATTTTATATTTTTAATAGTTAAAAATTGTCATGCATTTCTGTAACATTAAAATTTAGCTTGAATGACTTTTGTGTAAAAGTCAAATATTTTTCAAAAATTTTAGGAACACTTTAAAAGATTATGTAAACACAAAATTGTTATTATTTTATTAAAATATTCTACAGGAGTAAAAAAAATTACAAATATTTTAAAAGATCACTTAAAAAAACTATTGCTGATCATGTGTTTACTTATATATTTAAAGAGTTAAATGACAAAATTCTCAAAAATCATGCTTTTTCCAATTAATCTTAATCAAACTGCAGTTGGGTTATATTAATTAGGTTAAAAAATAACTAAACATCACAGCTAACTAACACAATACAAACATGATTGCATAATAAAAACATGATTTTTGAAAATTTAACAAAACAGAGTAATCTGTTTTTGAAAATAAACTCTGTTTCTTCGTCATGCAGCACTTTGTTTAATATTTATCTAAGAAGGGTTAATTCTGGTGAAATCTGAGCCTGGACATCCCTGCGGTGTGTGTGAATGTGTTTCAGGAGCTGGAGATGCGGAACGTTGAGTTGGAGCGGCGCGTGCAGAACGTCGAGCAGAACCTGACGTCGGCGCTGGAGGATCGCGAGCGCGCCGGGAACGAGGTGCAGAGGGTCGTTCAGATCCTCGACGTCAAGATCTTCGACCTCAACGACCTCCGGCAGAGTCTGGTCAAGCTGATCAATAAATAGTGCCACGTGAGAGACGGATGCTCACAGGGATTAAAGTGTTCCATCAGTTCATAAAGACAGTCACTTGCTTCATTCCTGAATGAATCAGCCGTTCGAACGAATCAACTGAATGAATGATTCAGTCATCAAATCAGTGACTTGTCGCCACCTGCTGGCGGATATAGTTTAATTTTTAGCCTATGATTCCAGGTATTTAAATCATTTAATATTTCTGTATTTGAAATGTTATATTTAAAACATTAATCTCCACATGAATCTATGAATTTAATTGGAAGTGTACCTACAAGCCACTTCTTTTGTGCCACCTCTGTAATATAAATTAATTTATTAATACTAGTTTCATATGATTATTCGTCTTATTCTACTTGTTTTAAATAGAAATTTAAAAAAACTTACAAACATACATTTTTGAATTTGACAGATGAAAATGATGCCATCTTGCAGGTAAAAAAAAAATACTCCTGTAAGTCACTTTGTCACGTCACGTCGTATTAGGAAGGCACATTTTTGATCAGAAATTTTGATTATTGGTCAGATGGTGCTCCTAATTTTTTACATTAGGAGGACAAGCGCTCCTGACTGAAATTATACGCTAAAAATGAAGATAAATCCATCAGGAGGTGGCAGCAAGTCACTGATTTGATCACTGAATCATTCATTCAACTGATTCGTTTGAACGGCTGAATCATTCAGGAATGAAGCAGAATCCGTACTTAAAGAAAACACTAAAACACTTTAATCTCTGTGTTCACTCTCCCTGCTTTCTTCTCTTTCGTCTTGAATTTGCACTGAAAAGCTCTTTCTGTTCCAGTCTAGCAATAACTTCAGTGTTGTTACAGTACGCTTTATTTTTGATACACAAACACTAGTGCTGTGTGACATCTTTACAGGATCACAAGTATGATTTTTTTTTCTTTTTTTCTTCTTCTTTTAAACCATGCTAAAGGTCACACATTATGAAAAATAGGGCTGAAAAAAAATTCTAATATTCAAAAATGCACCACAAACGATTCTGGATTAATTCACAAAAAATAAATAAATAATTGAAATTTTATTTTAAAGCATTAATAATTAAGTTTAGTGCAACGTAAGTTATTTACACAAGATTTAATGTTGTGTAAAGATTTTTATTTCTTTATTTTTGCATTTAAATATTTCAAATTATTATTAAATTATAAATAATAATATAAAATTAAAATAGTAATTCAATACATTTTTAATAATATAAAAAAATATATATTTTAATAATAAATCACACACTTCTGTAAAATTAAACATTAATGAGAATGGCTGTTATGTCAATATTAAATTAATTTTTATGAACACTTCAAAAAATTAGGTAAAAAAAACATTGTATAATATACTTTTTTTCCATTTTTATCACATTATTATTTTGAATTATTAATTATACATTTTATTAAATAATAAAATTTTAATTTAGCTTAAAAATTGTCACGCATTTCTGTACCATTCTAGCATGAAGGGCTGCAATCTAAAATTAAAATCAACAATTAAAAAATCAAATTAAAAAATAAAAAGAACATTTAAAAAAAAAATTATAAACATATGATTGACTACGGTTTTCTTTTTTTTAATTATTTGAAATGATTATTTTAATAGTAAATATTATATAGTTATAACAATTTAATATTTTAATCATTTAAAAATGCATATCATTTGTAATCATTTAAAAATTTACAAATTTCTGAAACATTAACCTTTAAGCATGAATGGCTGTTATGTAAAAAATCAAATGAATTTTTACTAGCACTTTAAAAGATTAGGTTAAAAAATTGATTCTGTTTGGAACTGAATCTTGACTCTGTGAATCGGAATCTAATTGAATCATGAGTATTTAATGAATATGATGTGTGGTTTAGTTCATAACCAAAACAAATTTGTAGACCTTAGTGGCTCAAACGCCTCAAACTTTGGGAGATATATGAGTGGAAAAATATGAGTTGAAATAATGTTTACCATTTTAGAAAGTCACGAATGAGCTTTTGTGCCGTTGAGTTTGTTTTTCTGATTCAGTTTCTCAGCTGGGAGTGAGTGGAAACCAAAGACCAGCTTGAATGTGGCGCTAAACGCCTCTATATCTTCATACTGTGGAATGCTTAGTTTAGACGACAGCATTGATATAAAGCATTTAATATTAGCTGCATTGGTGAAATATATGAGTAGGTAGAAATCAACAATTCTGTTATGATAGAACATTAAGATCCCTTGAGCCCGTGAGGGAATCTATATTTAAGAATAGCTGTAGTTCTTTGAGGAATGGATTCATGAATGCATCTAGTGTAGTTGCTTTGTGCAGCTCTAAAGCTTTGAACTTTCATTTGATTAAAGGAATGATTCTGGCAAAAATGAAAATGTGCTGAAAATGGCCATCCAAGATCAGGATGAGTTTGTTTCTTCATCAGGTTTGTAGAAATGTAGCACTGCATCAGTGTCTCAGCAATGGATGCTCTGCAGTGAATGGGTGCCGTCAGCTGATAAAAACATCACAATAATCCACAAGTAATCTACAGCACTCCAGTCCAAAACACAGATGTATAGACATTGATCACTGCAGGTTTTCTTTTTTCTGAATTTATTTAATTGTTATTTTTTGCCATTTTTATCTTCTACCTCCTCTTTTCTTTTTTGCTTTTTTTTAAAATCTAAATTCAATTATAATTTTATATGATGGTTTTAATTTAAATACTATATAGTTAAAATATTTAAAACATTTCTAATTACTGTTAATGTTAAAAAAAATTTATTTTAATAATTCAGTTTTAAAAAATAAACAATTTCTGTGCTATCTAAATTCTGTACAGGAGTGTGTGTGTATTGAATTGTATTGAATTGCTGATGTGATTTATTGCAATCTTTTTTTTATGCAATTGAATTTGTTTTCTGGAAAAAAAAATATTTTCAAGGGTTTTTTTTTCATGCAAAAAAAAAATGAACTTGAAAAATGCGATATTATGGATTCGGAAGCAACCGTCTAAAGTTAATATGTCTTGATGGATTTGTTTCATCTTTTGTCTTCTTCAGATGTTAACTGATGGACTGGAATGCTGTGGATTACTGTGATGTTTTTATCAGCTGTTTTGACTCTCATTCTGACGGCACCCATTCACTACAGAGCATCCATTAATGAGACACTGATGCAATGCTGCATTTCTACAAATCTGGTGAAGAAACAAACTCAGAGCACATTTTCAGCAAATGTTCATTTTGGGCTGAACTGTTTCTTTATGTCATAGGCTGTAATGGTTGTACAGTTGTGTAGTGGATGTTGCGTTATACAGTTTCTTTATTATAGCACAAGAAAGCCGCTTGTGTGGCTTCTGACTGCAGTATTTTAAGTGCCAACAGCCTGTTTTTATGTGTTCTCTCAATCCGCAGGGTTCGGCACGGACAGCACGAGCCACGTTTTTATTTGTGTGCTTTATACATATATAGGGTCAAATAAACAGGTGTTTACTTTTATATTTCTTCTTCTCTCTTCATGCAGTACTTGAGAATGTGTACTGCTTTGTATAATCGACAACGAGAGCATGTGTGATTTGATTTGGAGAAAGTGGCAAGAACTCTTTTCAAGGACAAACATTTCTGCTTGTGAGTGATCCAGCGTCTTACTCTGATGCGAGAGCCTTATTGTCCCACATGCATCTTAGGTTCCTCCTGCAGCTCTTGACAGGCTGATTATATGATGATGACAGTATTTCATGCTACACTAGTAAGAGTCATACTGTGCTGACCGGCTAACGCAATCAGCTGGAAACTCCAGAGCAAAGACTCACAATATATCATCTTCTCTGAACTGAACGCAAACCTGCTGAATAAATATGTTTTACATTATATTAACTCTGTGATTTATTGCATTTAAATGTGTCCAAAACATCAAACCAATGGTTAAATTAGACTGATTTAAATATGCATAGCTTTAAATATTATGTGCTCAATTATTGCCCCAGCAAATGCATGCTTAAAATGCATTTACAAAGCATGTGAATTTAGTTTTAAAAGTGCTTAAGTTGTTCCGTGCACAAGTAAATAAAGCAAAATGTTAAGAAGTTTGAATATGCTTACAATTTGCACTACATTTGCTCACTTAATACTAAAGCAAATGTGCTTAATTTCAACTTGAATGCGTTGTTTAAAGTTCAAAAATTCGTAAGTCATTTAAAAATAAGAGTTTGGAGATTCAACTTCATAACATTCAAATGCTTCACTTTTACATTTTCATTGTTCTCACTTAGAAAATGTTTAATGGACAATCCGATATTAGCAGCTATTATTATTAGATATTAAGCTCAAAAAAAAAAATATTTATAATAAATAATCAGAATATATATATAGCTCAAAAAAAATAAATGGCAAAAAAAAAACTAAATGTTGGTTTATTTAAATAGGCTTACATTTTCTTTTTTTTTTTTGGAAAGTGCATACTTTTAATCTTAAGTAGTTGTAGCATTCTAAATGTACATTTACACCATATAACATTTTTTAAATCATTCATAAAATATGAAATTATTACATGCAAGACATTTTTTACTGTCTGCATAAAAATAAAAATGAATAGACATCAATTTTGTATTAGCAACAGGCTTGGCTTAAAATAATTTGTGCTTTTACAAACAAATACAAAAAGATCCCCATTTAGTTAGATTATATATTATATATTCTAGGCCTGTTGTGATCGAACATTACACAGACTGTAAGTTTACTGCCTCTGCAGAGAAGCATTTTACAATGTTTTGTTTTAAATGTACAACATGTAATAGATTTAACAAAACCTTCTAACCAGAAAACAGTGATTACTTTGGATCAACTTAAAAAAAAAAAAAAAAAGTCCTCAGGGAAGCATGAAGACACAAAATGGTTAATGTGCATCTCTAAGGTTCATTTTTTACACAGAAGGAAAAGATGATGATGAAGGTGCACTAGTTGGCAAATGAAGAGAGACCAATTCCATGCAACTGTTTCTAACAACATTTTATTTGAAGAAAGACGCTCCTGAAACACAGCGATGCTCCAGTCTACTTCAGCTTCTTCTTGGGACGCAGGTTGTTGGTGTGGCCGCACTTCTTCTTGCGGCAGTTGACGGCACGTGGGTGCAGACGGGCGTAACACCTGAGAGAGAACATCATCATCATCAACACAGGACCTACATCAGAGGACGAGCGCTAGACTTTACCAGCGAAGAGTGTGGTCTTACTTGCGGCAGATCATCTTCTCGCAGTTGTATTTCTGGGCCAGCTGTCTGAGGGACGGCTCGATGATGCCTCCTCTGAGACGCAGCACCAGGTGCAGGGTGGACTCTGACAGAAACCACAAACATCAGCCCAATACACACAGCAACAGCAGATGTCACGCACGTGAGAGGGGTTGTGTGTTTAAAGACAGCGCAGTATTTACACACCTTTCTGAATGTTGTAGTCTGAAAGCGTGCGACCGTCTTCCAGCTGCTTGCCAGCGAAAATCAGACGCTGCTGGTCAGGCGGGATCCCTGAGGACGAAATAAAGACACGCTAGTGCTCTGAAGAACGGAAAAAATACATATAATAATAAATAAATATAAATAATAAAAGACAATGTCAATGTCCTCCAGCAAGCAGAACATGATTAATTCAGCTCATATCTTTATACAGGGTTTCTGCAAGTTTTATGAAGACAAATTATAATACCTCAAGATCTTTATCAGACCAAGTAAGAATGTAAGGAATAAATCCAGGCAAACACTAATCCTCAGTAATCATTTCGAGATACTTAAATCAAGATATACTTACTTCAGAAGCAAAACGACTTAAAGGGTTAGTTCACCCAAAAATCAAAATTATGTCATTAATGACTCACCCTCATGTCGTTCCAAACCCGTAAGACCTCCGTTCATCTTCAGAACACAACACGTTTTTTTTTTTTGTTTTTTTATGTTTAAGATATTTTAGATTTAGTCCGAGAGCTTTCTGTCCCTCCATTGAAAATGTATGTACGTTATACTGTCCACGTCCAGAAAGGTAATAAAACATCATCAAAGTAGTCCATGTGACATCAGAGGGTCCGTTAGAATTTATTGAAGCATCGAATATACATTTTGCTCCAAAAATAACAAAAATGACGACTTTATTCAGCATTGTCTTCTCTCCCGGGTCTGTTGTGAGCGCGTTCAATGCTGAATAAAGTCGTCATTTTTGTTATTTTTGGAGCAAAATGTATTTTCGATGCTTCAGAAAATTCTAAGTGACCCTCTGATGTCACATGGACTACTTTGAAGATGTTTTTATTACCTTTCTGGACGTGGACAGTATACCGTACATACATTCTCAATGGAGGGACAGAAAGCTCTCGGACTAAATCTAAAATATCTTAAACTGTGTTCAGAAGATGAACGGAGGTCTCACGGGTTTGGAACGACATGAGGGTGAGTCATTAATGACATAATTTTAATATTTGGGTGAACTAACCCTTTAAGTTTTATTTTCTGAGAAATGTATCAAAATGAAGTGAGCAAATAAAAAAAAATTACTAATAATTTTACTGAATTTGAAAATTGAATTACCTTTATATTAAATTAAATTTGATACCCGTTATTATTTAAAGCATAAACACACTTAGTTTGGTTTAAATCCTTAGAAAACATAGCTTCACATCTTCAGCTTGCATCTCAAGTAAATGTATCTTGATTTAAAGAGGTTTAGATATTTTGTACTAGAAAATAAAAATACAGAGAAATATATTTTGACATTTTACTTATACATACACACATATACACATAATTTTTTTTCCGTTTTTTCATACACACCCTCCTTGTCCTGGATCTTGGCCTTCACATTCTCGATGGTGTCGCTGGGCTCGACCTCGAGGGTGATGGTCTTACCGGTCAGAGTTTTCACAAAGATCTGCATCTTGCCACTGTCACACAGAAAGAGAGAGAGACCATCAACATCATTCAGAGTCAATGAGAGCATCAAACATCAGCAGTGCACTGATGATCACAGGAACTGAAGCAGCACAACATGTGGCAATACAATATTTTTGTCCTGGTGGGATATTATCAAACCATGTTACATTAACAAATCAGTATTCTATAAAACATTGATTATTTCAACAAACCACAATAGTAGTAACAACTAAAAAAACAATGAAATAACAAAAAATTTTAAAAAATTAAAAAAATATTATTATATATATATAAATATATAACATCCAGTCTATCACATGATCATTTAGAAATCATTCTAATATTCTGATTTATTATGAGTGTTTGAAACAGTTCTGCTGTCTAATATATTTGATGAATAAAAGGTTAAAAAGAACTGCATTTATTCAAAAAAAAAAATAAAAAAATCTAATAATATATATTCTAATAATATATTTTCTTTACTATCACTTTTTATCAATTTAACACATCCTTGCTGAATAAAAGTATTGATTTTATTTAAAAAAAAAAAGATAAAAAAATTACTGACCAGTAGTGTATATTGTTATTACAAAATATTTATATTTTAAAAACATAGCTTCTTTTTTTTTTACTTTTTATTCATCAAAGTATCCAAAAAAGTATCACATGTTCTGAAAAAATATTGAGCAGCAGAACTGTTTCCAACTTTGATAATGAAATCATCATATTAGAATGATTTCTAAAGGATCATGTGATAATGATCCTAAAAATTCAGCTTTGCATCACAGAAATAAATGATAATTTAAAGTATAATAAATTTAAAAACAATTATTTTAAATTGTAATAATATATCACAATATTACATTTTTTTTTCTGAATTTTTAGATCAAATAAATGCAGGCTTGATGAGCAGAAGAAACTTCTTTCAAAAACATTAAAAATAGTAATGTTTTCCAAACTTTTGACCTGTACTGTGTGTGTGTATGTATAGATATATAATATATATATATATAATATATATATAATATAGATATATATATATATGAATGATACCAAAAACACTTTACTACATATCACAAATCAGTTTTATGTAATTCAAACGCTGACAGGGACACGTGATGGTACAAAACACAGCTGACATTCGCAGATTAATGCACAAAGCATGCATGTGTTGTAGGTTTCTGTCGCTTTTCTGTGTGTTTGGTGTGTTTTCTGTCATTAGCTTCTCACACACACACATGGCAGAAGCGGCCATGACACTCCATCACGACACACTCGACTTCAAACCACACAAACGCGTCTAAATCCACCGCATAACCAGCTTTAATCGATCCATTCGCGACCGTAAACATATCATGTACACACACGCGCGACCATGAAGGTGAATAAGCAGAGAAAAGACGCTAAAACTGGACAATCGCGCGGAGAATAATCCTCACCCTCGCAGTCTCTGCTGATCCGGGCGGAAAAAGAACGATGCGTTCCTCGTGCATGAAGATGGCGTGTATTTGAGCGTTACAGCTGCTTTACCGCCGCCTGCAGGAGCGGAGCGGAACCGCAGTGCCCCGCTGCAAACAATAAATAGTGTTTCAAACCAATATAAACATTTTCCTTCAGAATCAGAGTTAGAGCTCCAAAATAAGGTCTGTGCTGGTTTTATAGAAATGCATGATCGGTTTCTGCATTTCTATGACTAGCTGTTATTTATTATGTGTTTACTGTGAATCTGGGTGACGTCTGGTGTCTGCTATATACATATGTGTGTATGTCTGAAATTAAATATCATTTAATATGTAGAATTCAAACTGGCGTTATTTGTCACAATAATTTAAAATTTAATATTTATAATAATGATAATATAAATATATATAATTTTTTCATAATAAATATATATATTTTTAATTAAATCTTTGTTAAATTATTTTATTCCATCTTAAATGTACAATTACATTTGTGAATTGTTACAGTAATTTAAAAATTAATATTTACATTAATATTTATAAATGTATATTTAATAACAATGTCATTATATTGTATTTTTACATTTACACATGTATATATAAAATACAATTAAATGTAATGAATAATACTAACATTATTATATATTATATACAATATTAATACATATACAGTGTTGTTATTAATACATTTTAAATTAAATATTTAAGAATATTTTTAAAATGTATGTATATTTTTAAATAAATGTCTTTTTTTAATTATAAAATATCTTTATTACACATGATATGCAATTTGTTACAATAATTTACAATGTTATATTTATATAAACAAAAAATTGTTTTTACAGAGAAAAAGACAAGGCAAGATATTTCACAATATATTCTACCAGAGGACATTAAAACATATTCAAAATGAAATCTACAGCTATATTTACAAAACAAACCACTCGGTTCAAACAGAGTATTTTCATCATATAAGTGCACAGTAAATACAGAGTATTTTCAGTTAAAAGTTATTTATGGCCTGTTTATTACAGACTGAACATTACTGATATGGGTTTGCACTCATGAACTAAATGCACACAAGTCAGAAAGTCTTTTTATTTCCATTCAATTCTACTCTTTTAGTAGTGATATGAGGTGTCTCGCTCATAAATACTCCTAAGTGCTTGAGCTGGTTACTGGTGTAAATGAGAGTAAATTTTGCTTCTTTTGTCTATATCTTTCCATCTCATCTCATCAATGATACCACAGCAATCCAATCTATCTTGCTTTCAGTCCACTCTTCCCGTTCCCGCCTGCCTTCTGGTTAGTCAAGTTATTTAAGACACAGCTGGAGCTCAGCATCGCCAGCCTGGAGTCCAGAACCACCTTCCTCTTCCTCCAGGAAGAACGATCTTCCTGCTCCTCTTCCTCTTCCTCATTCTCCTCCTCCTCCGGTTCACTTTCAACATCGCTGCGCTCGTCCTTGTCCAGC